>NW_022436981.1:4805508-5102651 GCF_009761245.1 Sapajus apella | reverse complement strand
TGTCATATATATTATATATAATATATATGTCATATATATTATATATAATATATATGTCATATATATTATATATATTCATATATAAATATATATTTCATATATATTATATATATGAAATATAATATATATTTCATATATATTATATATATGTTACATTACAAAAAACATTATTTCAAGCAAAATATGCCAGGCACAGGAAGAAAAAGATTGCATTGTTCTCACTCATATGTAGGAGCTAAAAAAGCTGATCTCTTGGAGGTGGAGATGGATGATGGCTGCCAGAGATTGGGAAGGGGGAAGAGGGATGAAGAAAAGTTAGGTAATGTGTACAAAAATTTAGTTAGATAGAGGGAATGAAAGTTCTAGCGTTGGATAGCACAGTAAGGTGATTGTTAACAATAAATTGTTGTATATTTCAAAACAGCTAGGAGATTTGAAATCTTCCCAGCAAACAGAAATTATAAATGCCCAAGGTGATGAATATCCCAACTACCCTGAAGGAATCATTACACATTTTATGCATGTATCAAAAGACTAGATGTACCTCATAAATATGTACAACTATTATGTACCAACAACAAAAAAAGAGAATGCCATTTAAAGGTAAAGGGAAGGGCTATAGGGGCCTATGAAGAAGAAAGAGACCCTTGACAAGTAGAAAGAAAAATAGCTCAGGGAAAATAAGGCTTTTTAATGGAATGATACTGAAGAACTATAAACCCAAATACATTTCTATCTATTGTTTTCTTTTAAAATATAAAACAGACTTTTAAAATATATCAAAAAACCATTAGTATTACTTCTCCTTAGGACATTTCCAAGTCTACAGCACTTTTAGTTTCCTAAACTGCAATTTCATTCTAGCCCACCTGTTCCTCTGCCTGTGTTGTTACTTTGGGGAAGACCTCACCAGCTTCAGTTATCTTTTTTGTGGCCACTCTTCTTTTATCCACTCTGCTTCTACCAACTGTATATGCACTTTCCTTGTCCTGGTGTTGCAGGTACTGAGAGGGGCTGTGTATTACAAAAATGTACATTCAATTGTTTAAATGAACCAAAGTTTACATTTGAGTGTAAGCATAAGGTGTGTAAGAGGTGTGACTATGAGGGAGGGAGATTGACTCCTTGCTTTCCAAAGAGGAATTTTTACTTTATTTATTTATTTACTTGAGGAGGTTCAGTGGTGTGGCCAGAATTATAGAATCGGGGCTCTCTATTTACATTATAGCTCTCACACTTAGCTGTGCATCCTCTGGTAAGTAATTTAGTCTCTCCAAAACCTCAGTTCCCAAACTGTAAAATTGAAGCAGTAATGGTATCTGCCTACAGGGTTATTATGAGAATTAAACGAAATAGTGTATTTAGCAAAATTCTGGGAACATAGTATGTGCCTAGTACATGTTAGCTCTTATTATTAGCTTTTATTTTACCAGAAATGTAAAAATTTATGTAAGACAGAAAGTATAGATTTCTTTCCTCATTATACTTGCCTTCTTAGTTCCTTATGCACCCTCTCACATCCCCCCCCCCCACCAAGAAATAATCACTGTTAAAAGTTTGGAATATGTTGTTTAAGGCTTCATCCTTCCACATAAATAGGATCCCACTTTCCACATGTGTGTATTCTGCCTTCTAGACATATTTAATATTTATTTCAAAAGTTCACAAAAGAAACTTGGCAATTTCCTGTGAGAACTGAGCCAGGTTTGAAATGCAGAAGGAAATAGATCTCACAACTTAATTTTTTATTTTTATAATTCTCCCGTCCAAAATGTCATTTTGTTTTTGTTTTGAGACAGGGTTTCATCTGTCACCCAGGCTGGAGTGCAGTGGCACAATAATGGTTCACTGAAACCTCTGCCTCCCAGGCTCAAGCGATCCTCCCTCCTCAGCCTCCTGAGTGAAGTGTGAGCCACTACGCCTGGCTAAATTAAAAAAAAAATTTTTTTGTAGAGATGGGGTCTCACTATATTTCCTAGGCTGATCTCAAATTCCTGGGCTCAGGTGATCCTCCCATGTTGGCCTCCCAGAGTGTTGGGATTACAGGTATAAGCCACCACACTTGGCTGACTTCATGACTTTAGATCTATCTCTAAAGCTCTATTCAGAGCTTTCAAGTTATATCCAATTTTTCAAAATAAAAACTACCTTGCTCTACATGGTTATTTATACCCATGGGTGTGGATAGATTTTATTTTCTCAAAAAATTTACACTCCTCTCAAAGATGCAGACGTTGTTACCATAATATTTAGAAGATTGTGATGCAAGGAATAGCCTGGAAGTCTGGCCTCCTGAGGATGGGTCCTTGGCCTCTCCAGAAGTTATTCATTCTTGGCATGCTTGTCTATCCATAGATTGTGAAAATGAGGCTGGGGAAGCAAGGATTGAAGCTTCTGATCCCTCAAAAGAATGCACAACCTGAAAAACGTGGGTAGATGCATACTTATCATGGATAAGTGAATGCCTATACTTACCATCTCTACTTTGTCCAGGAGGAGTCCACTCAAGGCACATCATGCTAAAGATTAACACCTTTAAGACTCAACAAACCCTCGATTACAAATCTTCTGTATTCTTCAGTGCTAGATTCTTCTTCTTCAGCACTAGATGATTTTTACACAGCATGTCACTTAGTCCTTATCATACCCTCTCAGTTCTACAGATGAGGAAACAGGCACTAAGTTCACCTAGAAAAGGACAAAAGTAGGATTCAAACTCAGGACCTTCTCACTTCAAAACCCATGTTCTTTTGCTTTAAAGCTAAGAGCTACTGACAGGCTGGTGAGAGAAGGATTACCAAGATGCTTTCTGATCTCTTTCACATTCTACCTTGGTTAATGTTTTCTGATTAACCTGCTAATTTAGCCCTAGCAAGCAATGCCATTCCTTAGCCACTAAAACATCAGTCATGGAGTTCATGGCTGAGGGTTCAGCTGCTGGGCCTCCTACATTCTTCACAGGCTGTGCAGCCTTTTGAGGGGTCAGAAGCTCCAACCTTAACTGCCACAAGCCTGCCACAGGCAAGCCTGCGAAGATGGATGAATAACTTACCCAGAGCACAAGGACACACCCTCAGGAAGCCAGGCTTCCAGGCTGCATTTCTTGATGGGAAGAAAGCCTGTTCCTTCTCTCTGCAGTGGAAATATACAAAGGACAAGTCACTTGAGAAGCTCCAAGGAAATTCTCTGCTTTCACTCTCAGTGCATCTCTAGGAGAGATGGGGGGCAGAGGAGATCTGTCCAACAGACAAAAAGAAACAAAAAACCCTTCACTGGCCTGCGCGTGGTGGCTCATGCCAGCACTTTCGGAGACTGAGGTGGGTGGATCACTTGAGGTCAGGGGTTCAAGACCAGCCTGGTCAACATGATGAAATTCTGGCTGTACTAAAAATACAAAAATCAGTCAGGCATGATGACACACACCTGTAATCCCAGCTACTTGGGAGGCTGAGACAGGAGAAGTGCTTGAACTCGGAAGGCAGAGTTTGCAATGAGCCAAGATCTACCACTGTGCTCCAGCCTGGGCGACAGAGCAATACCCCATCTCAATAACAACACCAGCAACAACAGCATCAACAACAACAACAACAAAATCCCTTCGTTTAATGTTGGAAAGCATGAGGGCAAGTGGAGGAGAAACAACATAAAGAGAAGCAGATATCATTTCTCTTCCTGCTGCCACTATGAGCAGGCTGTGGGGAGGTACCAGAGGTTTTATATTCCTAGAAGGAAAGCAAAATGCAGACACTAAGGATTGCTGTCTGTAACACAGTGGCATTCATCTTTCCCTGAGGGCTTATGAGATCACACAGGAAAAAGAGGTACATATTGGAAAGAATCTCTTTAATTCCTTCTATTTGTCAAAAGTAAAGGCTTAAGGTGGAAGAGGTGAAAAGCATGAGAAAAACATGCCATTTTCAGAAAAAATGGAAATATCACAGTTGACCTATAACCATGAATTTCATGGCCAGTGTTTTAGTGACTGAGCACTGACATTTCTTGGTAGGGTGAAACCAACAGCGTGATAGAAAATATTAACCAAGGCAGAATGTGATCAATAGTAGAAGGTATCCTTTAGTTCTAGGATCAGAAACAAAACATGATCTTTTTATTTTTATCTTGTGAAATTACATCTCAAGTCCTTATTTTCTTAGTTGGGCATCTCCTCCTTTCAAACATAATCTATTAATCTTGGGACAGATCCGTTCTCTGCATTTAGCTGGAACTAAATCAGGGGATTTGACTAGATTTGAAGCCATTTTTCACAACATGCTCTACCACACATACTCAATTATCAGAGTGCACAGATGAGACAGGCAAAATAAATAATGGGTTTGTTTGTAAAGGGCTAAGCACTTTCATGAGCCTTATTAACATTGGTAGTCATGCATACTTTGGAATGAGCAATCAAATTTCATGCTTCTAGGCTTGGGCAGGAGCAGACTAGCTTAGAAGAAGACATTTACCTTCACACACTTCTGAAGGGAAGAGAGCCTCCTTGAGTTCTTTCCCCTTTACTCTAATGGGGAAATGGGCTTGTATTTTCAGCAAACACCACTGGAGGTGAATCCATTCAGGAAAACAAACACAGCACTCACTCTGTTGGTCTCTGTAATGGCTCTGCTTCAGTGTGTATAAACTGGGCCTCAAACTAAGCCTTAAAAACAATATTTCGAGATTCGTTCTTGTATTTCACAAAAATCATTTAGGTGCCTACCAAGGGCCAGGCACTGTTCTAGGCATTGGAGATACAGTGGTGAACAAAATGAACAAGGCCGACCAGGTTCCCGCTTTAGGGGCCTAGGTGTCTATCACCCACTGTGTATTCCCACCTGGCCACGAACCCATCACAGGCTTAGAGCTTGTCCTTGCTTTCTGCTAACCTCAGCTACCTTGAAAGGTGTTATTTTTTTTATTGATTTAGGGTATGTAGGGTCCAAGAACAAATGAGTTGATACTCATCTGCTTTTTATGCTCTAGTCCACAAAGGAAAAGCTATCACTCACCATGTTATTTCACTCACCTAGCAAAACTACCCAGTCTTTCTTTCACCTTTGCAAATCTCACTGCCCTTCCACGTTCAGGTGGCACCCAGTGTCTGCATGAAGACAACCCTGTCTTCTCCTGCCTCCATCAACTCCCCACTCCTCTCACTTTGGAGTACTCAGATTGCCATAAAGATGCTACAGTGGGGTATTTATTGCATAGTCTTTGTATCTTTTGACGTTTTTCACCTCTATTAATCTTGTTTCACCAACTAGATTATGCACTATTTGCCATTGAAGACTACTTTATTCTTGATGGCAGTTAACTCATTGACATGAGACTCTGATATGAATTGCCTGCATTTGAAATTTTTTAAAAAATTTATCTTTTATTTTAGGTTTAGGGGTATTTTAGGTTTAGGGGTACATGCGAAGCTTTGTTACACAGGTAAGCTCATGTCACAGGGGTTTGTTGTACAGATTATTTCATCACCCAGGAATTAAGTGCAGTAACCAATAGTTATTGAGGAAGGAGACCCTCTTTCCCTCAGCTTGTGCTTAGGGGAAAAGGAAGAAATAAAGGATAAAAGCCAGCCAGATGAGGTCAGTGAAAGAACCGGCTGAGGGCTGCTGACTAGGTCTGGAAGTTTAAAATGAAACCCCCTACTCCTAACCACAATCCTATATATAGATCACAGGCATGGTATGGAGGAACCTTCTCCCGGAAAGGCACTGTTTTTTACTCAGCCACTCAAGACCCCTATCCTGTCACGTCCCCCATGCTTGCTAAATCAATCACGACCCTCTTACATGTGCACCTCTTAGATCTCTTAGATTGTGAGCCTTTAAAAGGCCAGGATTTTCTTTGTCAGGGAGCTCAGTTGTTGAGGTATCTATGCCTGCCACGGCTCCCGGCTTCCTTCCCTGTTCAATATTTGAGAGGTTTGTTTGCGGTCGCTCCTGCTTCAGTTATCTTTTCTGAAATTTTCTAATGAAAGAGCTTTCAATCATTGAGTTGTGTTCTGAGTCATTCATATATGTACTCTTTTAACATATTCTGAATTCCTATTATGTCCAAAATGGTGTGGTGCCATGGGTAATAGGAAGGAAGTGGAAAACAAAATATATGCCCCTGAGGGACTCATGTTTTCCTGAATGAGCTGAGAGAGGTCAAAAAACAATTCAAGAAATTTGAAATAAAAAATAGCTCCATGTTGTAATTCTTGATTTCCATGACCAGAAATTGCTTGTGTGTGTATGTATGTGTGTGTATGCATTCATGACTGTGTGTGTGATATGTATTATATTTGTTTATAAGAGAAAAGTTCAACCTTAACCTATTTTAGAGAACTTTTTTTTGAGGTGGAGTTTCACTCTTGTTACCCAGGCTGGAGTGCAATGGTGCAATCTCAGCTCACCGCAACCTCTGCTTCCTGGGTTCAAGCAATTCTCCTGCCTCAGCCTCCCGAGTAGCTGGGACTACAGGCGTGTGCCACCATGCCCAGCTAATTTTTGTATTTTTGGTAGAGACGGGGTTTCACCATGTTGACCAGGATGGTCTTGATCTCTTGACCTTGTGATCCACCCGTCTCGGCCTCCCAAAGTACTGGGATTATAGGCGTGAGCCACCGCGCCCGGCCGAGAACTTTTATATTATGCTAAAGTTGTTTACAGGAAAGCTAGGCGATGGGATAAAAGCAAAAATTCAGTTAAGTCATCCAGATTTTCCAAATGCAAAGAAGAACCCACTGGAAGATGGACCTGTGTTTTTCTCAATACTAACCAACTAACCAGTGAACTAGACCCAATGAATACGTTGTTCAGATTTTCCCTCTTCATGCAACCTGAAACACAGGAATCCCCTTGGTCAAACCTTTTTGCCTTCAATATTATTCATTTATAAATCTGGTGTAGGAAAAAAGTAGCTCTGGATGTAGTAGGGAAAATACAGCCAAAGGAAATGAGGAAAGTAAGGCCCATTCATTTAACATGACTCTATATGTTCACTTCAACACACCCTAATAGAGAGCCACTCACATCTGCCTGTTGTTTTTTAAACACACAAATGAGGGCTTTCAAGTAGTTTCTTGGTATTTTTCCACCTCAGTCCTCTCTATTGTTTACAAAGCCCTCTGGACAGGCCAAAATCAGATGCATTTCCTCTTTGGTGGTTGTTTGGTTTGTAAATATGTACCTGTGTGTATGTTCTTGTGTGTTCCCTGCCTAGCTTGCAGGCAGATTTCTCTCACACCCTTGGACTTTGAATGGAGCAGAAAAGGTGGGCCTAATATTTTAAGTTGTTAATAACAATACTGACCTACGAACATATCAAACATGGAATCAAAAACAGCTGATTCAGATACATGGCATGAGGCTCTCATTAGAAACGGAGCTAAAGACAAGTTTTAGGGGTCCTAGGACCAACTAACATTGGATGTTGAGGCAGATTCTGTGCGTGAGAAGAGGAGGAGTGACATCTTATTTCTCTAGGTAGAATGTGGTGATTTTATTTCCATACTTCTACAGTCTTTCTTCTGAGTTATTGTGGTAATTTTCACTTTGTATGCATGTGTGTATACTTGTTATTAAACAATATGTATAACAAACTTTATTCAATTAATCATTTATTTTTATGAATAATAAACTGGTGACTCATATTTTATTGTTGTTTTCTTTGTTTGTTTTGCTACACAACAATTGGTAAAATCAGAAATGGTGCCAATTACTGTGAAATCATTAAAGTGTAGAAACCTTGGAATCATTTAGGGCACTTCATATTGACACCTGGTCTGCCGTTTTAATGTCTTGAATTGCAATGTGGTGTATCTTTTGAGTTTGAGGATTAAAAGGAAAACAAAAAGTCAAATTCTAAAATAAAGACAAGAAAAGAAAAATGATTGGAATTCTGGATCCATAAGGTAGCAGATGTCTAAGCCTCTATACTAACACTACATTCTAAGACCTGTTTGTAGCATGGATGGTGCAGGACCTACAGAGGAAGGAAGGTGTACTACAAATGCTTCCATCCTCTATGGCTTCAGCCATAGAGTGACCTCACTGAATTTCTCAGTTTCCAGATTGGAATATGCTGGACCACTTTAGGTTTCTATGGAAGAGGACACTTTTGTCATATATGGCAGCTTATCCTTTACGTGTTTCTTTCTGTTAGCAGGCTACAAGCCCTTTAAGTGGAAGACCGTATAGCTCTACTCATCTGAATAGTCCCAGTCTTAGCATAAATACTGTAAAGTTTGTTCAGTAAATGAAGGAATGAATTAATAAAAGTAATAGGCAGAGAAAAAGAAAAATCCTTGCTGAGAAGCTGTCTTGTCGCTACAACTGACTTTCCAAGGAGGATTTTCTCAGGAAGGCTTCCTTGTTCTTTGACTTTAAATATTGTCAAAGCCTGGCAATATTTAGTGGGACTAAAGGTAACAGGAAGAAAGGAAAAGTCTCTGTTATTCTTTTAAAAAAGATACAGAACCTGAATGGGGAGGAGAAGAAAACCCACATCACATGGAAACTAAAATGTGGGCAACTGAAAAAAATCACTAAAGCAGAAGAATATAAATATATTATTGGTTAGTTTAAAGACATCATATACATGCACACATAGACACACACACACACTTCAAATTAAATACACACAAGACTATGCTCTACAAATTTCCCCATGTCGTAAGTACGTTTCAAAACAAAATTTTAATGAGCTGCATGTTATCCCATAATATTATGGTACTATATTTAATTTAACCAATCCCTCATTTGGAGGCTATACAGTAAATAATTAATCTTACCCAAAGAGAGATCTGGCCATTGCCCTTGGCTACTGGGACATGATTTCTAGGACCTTGGACTGTCCTTCTGACAAAACTATCTTTGTTTTCCTGGGGTTTTGAGTCACGCTGAACAGCCTAACAATGTGATTTGTGGTGGGGGCTATGGACCATGTGGTATCCATTCTACCCCAAGAGGGGTTGGAGACAAAAAATTATCAGTTCAGTCTCTGGAAGGGCAGGAGACTAAAGGTCAGCCTCATGGACAATCACTTGAGTCTACCTGATCAAAACCCAATAAAAAATCTGGACTCCCAAGGATCAAGTAGCCTTCTCTGGTTGACAATAATCTGTGCATATTGTCACATATCATTGCCAAAGGAGCCACATTCCGCACTCTACTGGGAGAGGACCCATGGGAATTCCATGCTGGAAACATTTCTCTATTCTTCCCTGTGTGCATCTTACTTTAGCTGATTTTATCCTTTATTCTTTCCAACAGCTTTCAGTGAGGTCTGTGATTCCTTCCAGAGAACTAATTGAAACTGAGAGGGATCTTGAGAATCCTGCCACTCTGTAATAGTCATCAGAAATGGAGGTGGCTTTGTGGACTGTACTTCCTCACTTTGTAGGGGCATTAGTGATATTTCCCTTTATTCTAAGTGACCAATGATTTTTAAGTGAAACATGGGTTTTAAAAGAGCATTTTTTAGAATGAAGAAAAAATTGCATTAAGTATACATCACTTGCAATATGCATGAGAAAGATTGAGTTAAAGTGTAACTCTTCAAATTAAGAGATCAAGACAAATTGCTTTAATCTTTATAATATAAATCATACGGTAATATAATGTGTGTATGTGTGCGTGTCTGTGTGTGTGTGTCTGTGTGTGTGTGTGCATTTTCTTGATCATTTTCTTTCATTAGATTCATAAAAGTGGGATTAATGGGTTTAAAGTCCTGGTTACCAAGCTTGAAGGATGTGAAGCATTCAAATGTATAGCCTTGGAGTGAGGGAAAACCTTTCCAGGAGGGCCGACAAGAATAGGCAAATGCACAGAGGTGGGAAAGCATAAGATTCTTTTGGAGGTCAGTGAGAAAACAATCTGGGCTGAATAAAATAAAAGTTTGGGCAGCCAAGTACCGGAAAGGACTAAGAAAATAAATCCCATTTGACAGTTAAATCATCCAGGATGCTTAGAGGTCTACAAGACAGGAGACACTGAGACTCTCAGGCCTTCTAAGAGGCTAGTTGTCACTGAACCCCACTCCACAAAGGATCTGAGGGAGCAGAGCTCCTATAAAAGTCTGTGTTTAAAAGTTAATAATGCCAGACAATCTAGAGGAAATAGGTAGCAAACAGATGATGTGTCATATGGGCCGAGTCTAGACTCGGAGGCTTCTTAATATAAGAATACTTATTATGGGCCGGGCGCGGTGGCTCAAGCCTGTAATCCCAGCACTTTGGGAGGCCGAGGCGGGTGGATCACGAGGTCAAGAGATCGAGACCATTCTGGTCAACATGGTGAAACCCCGTCTCTACTAAAAATACAAAAAATTAGCTGGGCATGGTGGTGCGTGCCTGTAATCCCAGCTACTCAGGAGGCTGAGGCAGGAGAATTGTCTGAGCCCAGGAGGCGGAGGTTGCGGTGAGCCCAGATCGCGCCATTGCACTCCAGCCTGGGTAACAAGAGCAAAACTCGGCCCCCCCCCCCAAAAAAAAGAATACTTATTACAGCCTCAAACACTTTAAAGTTCTTGTACGAATATTTTTCTTCTGAAAAATAATGGTAAGGAAGTGTTTCTAAAACCTTGTCATGAAAGTATCTTAACACTTTTAGTGGAGACTTCCAGCTAGCTCTCCACCTCCCATGATAAGCTCTTGCACATAGTGGGTACTTGTTAAATGTTATGCCAAAGAATAAACGGACGAATGCACAGATGGAAGCAATTACCCAAATTCTAGGCCTAGGATTAGAGGAAATACATACCTTCTGTAAGTGTAAAGTGTTCAAATATTGTGAGCTTTCCAAGGGTTCTTTTCTAGATAATTTTTGGAATTATCTAGTCTAATTTCCAGACTGATGGAAATTACGGTATTTTGAGAGGAGGTGCTCAGTGGGCCTAGAAAGAGATGAGAAACAGATGTGGGCTTTCCAATAGGGTCTTGGTCACTGCCATTGTAGCCCAGGACATAATTCTTTCTGAGTACCCCTATCAAGGACAGCTTCATGGGTGTGTGACCTGTGAGTCATATAGGCTCTCATATTCAGAATGGCCATGCTTAATGCGATACTGTTGCTGTCTTGAAATTCTTGATACTTTTTTAACAAAGGGACCACATTTTCATTTTGCATTGTGTCAGGAGCCGCTTCCTACTGAATGATGGATCCTCCAGAGGCTCCTGGAAGAGCAATTGACAAGAGCAACTGAAAAGCTGTCAACATTGGCTAAATTGATAATAAGCGTTTCAAAGTTTATGTAACTCTGAAGAATATAATCAAGGGAAATACATAGCATCTTATCAAAAGGGTTTTCTTTATGTACATTAACAATTACTTCAAAATCTACTAAGGATTTTTTTTAGCCTCTTTTCTGTCCTGTCTCTTAATATCTGAATAATTTTCACTCTGTGGTTATCTAGGCCTGCCTTCTCTTCCTGTTCTTTTCTTTTTTTCTGAGATAGGGTCTCTCTCTGTTGCCCAGGCTGGAGTGCAGTGGGTGTGGTCTTGGCTCACTGCAACCTTGACCTCTCTGGGCTCAGGTGATTCTCCCACCTCAGCCCCTCAAGTAGCTGGGAGCACAAATGCATGTCACCACACTCAGCTAATTTTTATATATTTTTTGTAGAGATGGGGTTCTCCATGTTGCCCACGCTGGTCTCAAATTCCTGGACTCAAGAGAAGCACCTGCCTCAGCCTTCCAAGGTGCTGAGATTACAGGTGTGTGCCACCATGCCCAGCCTTGTTTGGGGCCTTTTAGTCCTCGAGTGCCATAAATGTTACTGCGAATGATAGAATTTCATTCTTTTTTATGGTCAAATACAAATAGTATTTCATTCTGTGTATATACCACATTTTCTTTTTCCATTCATCTATTGATGGGCACTTATGTTGGTTGCATATCTTGGCCATGGTGAATAGTGCTGCAATTAACATGGGGTGCAGGGTATCACTTTGATATACTAATTCTTGCTTTTGATTATAATTCAAAGGATTTAAGAAATGATAGGTATATGAGAACTGCATGCAGAATAAAACTGCATGGTACAAGAAAGCAGCATAACCTGTGGTTCTAAGTCTGCATGACATGACAGCACCGTTCAAATACCAGCTTCATCGCTTACTAACTGTGTGGCTTTGGGCAAGCATTTAACCTCTCCAAGCCTCAATTAAAATGTACATCTGCACACCCATATTGAAAAGTATTTATAAGCATTAAATAAAATAAGGCAGTCTACACGAAATGCATAGCACAGTGTCTGGTACGCAATATATTATAACCATCATAACTGTAGTAATTATTGTTTAAAGCATACATGGAACATGATTTTTCCACTTATGTCCAAAAATATGCTATTGTAGGCTGCAGGAAACCTAGTATGTTCCACAAAAGCTAAATACGTCTCTCAATCTGCTAAGAAAGTAAATAATAAACAATAATATTAACAATAGGCAAGTTAGGACTGCCCTGGACAATCCTTACATTTTTAGCAGCAGGCGGCCAGCTCTAAAGTGAAGACTCAGTTCTCTTTCAATGTGTACTGCCCTGTCTTTTCAAACCTCCCTTGGATGAACTCAATTATCGGCACCGTAATCTTTCTTAAAGCAATTTTGCTTTTCCCAGGCCTTGAAAATCAGCTCTTGCAAATTCAGTAACCACTGCCTTTCTCTCCAACAGTTTTTTTCCAGGACACATGCTTAGAAGCATCAAAATAAACCATTTTTCAGCAGAAAGTGGGCCTGGACTTCAATTCAAGGCATGGGAGCTGTATCCCTGGGCTTAAGGTGAGTGCCAAGGTTTACTTGTGACTTTTTATCAAACAGCAGAGGATTCAATCTTTAAAATGGGATTTTGGAAGTCAACCTTTTATTGTTTTTCTCCCTTTTATATAAATAGAATTATTCACCCTATCCTTGGAGTATTTCCCTCTCTGCCCTAACCAATCGATTTAGAATTAGATAAATGAGAGGGTTGATACTGGATGCCTTCCTCATGCTCAAGAGAGTCTGTTGCCATCCCATTGTCTTTGAGTTACCAGGTGAATAAAAGGTCTAAATTATTCTGCATCTTTTATTTTTCTCCCATTTGAAATCATGCCCGAATTATCCCATTTACGTTTTTTCCCTTTGTACTTCAATGATGGGCACCTTTGCCTGATAATCATTCTATATGCCTGATAATCATTTGGATCAGAACGTATGTGTAACTAGAGCAAAAATAAAATACAGTCAATATTACCCTTGGCTAATCCCATAATAATACATAGATAACAGTGTAAATGCCCATGTTACAGGCCAGATTGGAGGCTGACATGACACACTGTCACTCAGTAAGTCCGTGAGGGCCAGTTTTTTCCCAAGGTTGGAAATGATGGCTGTCCTAGTTGATATCAGACGAAGTAGCTGACTTGCATTTAAGGCCTATGTGACATAAGTGATGTGTATCTTTTAATCCTAGAAACACACTCAGTGTGTCAACAGTCACCTTTAGTGCAAGAGGAGCATGGGAACTGAACCCATCAGAGGAAATAGCTGTGTCAGGTCTCTCTTCTCCAGACCTTACTCCTAATATTTGTGACAATTGGCACAAGAATACAAATAGTGGCCACATAATGCATTTATAAATTCTGAAGCTACACATCAAGGGAACAAACTGTTAAAAGATATGTAAGACTTCTTTTTTGACCAATTGACTTTTATAATGGCCTGAATGGCCACATTTAGATTGGGAAATGTTCAGATTCCTTGGAATTCTGCATTAGAATGTGGCAGTGCAGGGAGGTCACCTTCCAGCCACACTCTTCCTCCTAGGGCCAATGACTCACATGCTCTATACCTCACCCCAGCAACCCAGGACTCTGAAACCCCCTGGCAAAGATCTCAATCTAGTTTTCTGGGGCTGAATTACAGATTTTTCTGGAATAGACAGCACCATTGCTGTGTGTACCCTTAACCCTACAGGATGACCACAATATGATTGTTTCCAGGTGGTTGGGTAGAGTTTAGACATGCTGACCTAGATGTCCATACCCCTACTCATGAGGCCTCCTGTGGTGCAGGTAGGGGTCAGGAGTTGGGCAGGCTGCCCTGATCAGATCTAGAGTTGCTCCTGCTCATCTCTGACTTACTAGAAGGCCCATGTTGATTATACAGGGTGGCAGCAGAATCCCCAGAGCTTTTGAAAGTATTTTTTTTCTCTTTATTCCTGTGCTGACGGTGTATAATTGAGTAAGTTTACCTTTAATAGTGAAATGTGTTGTGGTTACCCATCTGGCAAGCTGAAAGCACAAGTGTGCGTGGGCAAAGGGTGAGGTACAGGGAGCCTTCCACAGTCTGAGGGGGACAGCTGAGGATCTCTGCTTCCTTCCAGGTTCCGTGCTAATGTCTTCCATTCACACACTCTGGAGGAAGCCTTCGTTAGTGAGTGCAGGCATCTGTGATTCTCTCTTGGTATTAAACAACAAGCAGGATCCTCCTTGTTCCTTGTCTCAGGAGACATCTCCATTACTGATCTCCAGGCATCTTGAGCATTGATTTCAATCACTTCCTTTCACCACACTGCCTCCTGACCATCTACTAACACGTTCCTTTTACCTCCGAAATATTTCTCACACGTACCTCTCCTATTTATTCTCACTTCAACCACCCGTTCAGAGAAGAACCTCGGAAAGGAAAGTAGAAAGCCCGGTATAGTTTAAGCCAAAGGCTCTCAAAGCAAGGTGATGACTGGAAGTTCCCAAGGTGGCCAAGGACTGAAGAACAATTCAAGGTTATAACACTCTTGCTTTGTTCTACTGCCCTTTACAGGTGTGTTATACTGTTGTTTCTGCAAATATTTTGTATTATGTCAGAATTTTATGGTGGAGTCAGGCATAAATCACATAAGATAATAAATAATTGCAGATGTTTAATCTTTTTACTTAGTATTTAAAATTATATGCCATGCTCTTTGAAAACTCTCTTCCCTCAAACTAAGAGAAAATAGCTTCTTATAAGAAAATAGCTTTCCATTCCAAATGTTTACCAAATTTCCAATGTACCTATCAATCTACTCTTTTATAACTTACCTTTCTGAGACTAATTATGTAGGCAAAAAATCAATTTTGTGTTGGTCACAGTCATATTTCCTGATGAGCGGGGTAAATATTTGCCTTACTGTTTCAGAGGAATAGGAACAAAGTGTTGAAATACGTGTATCATTTGCCTTCAATATGAATTGCCCTGGTAAATTTCAAAATGTTTGCTTTCTTGAGGTAGGAACTTCTCAGTTTCCTTATTTGATCCACAACTTATCTGGAGGTATCTGTACTTTGGGGGGCCAATAGGAGCATTACAGAAAACATCCACCATGTTAAAATACAGATGATCTTTGTGAAGAGTGAATTAATTATCTGCCATGAACAACGTGTCATATTTACAGCTCTGCAAGGAGATTAGCTTTAGGGAAAAAAAAATTACTTCCATTTTTCCCAGGATCAAGCTTTGTGATTTTCTTCCTTCTTCTAGAGCACAGAATGTCCCTTAGCATAGAAGCAATCAGGCTGCATAGCCAAATATCTTAGAGTATTCTCTTTTAAACAAGCAGGAACAAACATGCATAAAGAGAGTTTCACCTATTTGATGCTGGTACCAGTTGAGATTTTTCAAACAGAAGTTTTGAAAACAAATGAATTCCACAACCTACAACCCCTGCAAAGCAGTAGCCATTCCTTTTCCTACAGGTGCTTTCACACCCATGAAAATTGGCAGGTCTTTCCCTGGATCAGCATTTAAATTGTGACCCCAGCCTGTGTTCTTTAGAAGTCATTTTCTCCCCAAACTGAAGATTCTAATTGTCAATGCCATCAGGCATAACTGTGCATATGAATATCAGCACCATGAAGTAGAAGTGAAAGTTCTCTATACAGCCAAAGTTCTGGATTCTAGTAAAGATGCACATTAAAAAATTTTAATTTGCAGGATTTCTGCATGGAAGTGTCTGGTATTTTGTTGTTGTTGTTGTTGTTGTTTGTTTGTTTTTTCATGGAGCCAGAGTCTTGCTCTGTTGCCCAGGTTGGAGTGCAGTGGTACCACCTTGGCTCATTGCAACCTCTGCCTCTTGCATTCAACGGATTCTCCTCCCTCAGCCTCCTGAGTAGCTGGGATCACAGGCACCTGCCACCACACTGCGCTAATTTTCATATTTTTAGTAGAGACAGGGTTTCACCATGTTGGTCAGGCTGGTCTTGAACTGACCTCAAGCGATCCTCCTGCCTCAGCCTCCCAAAGTGCTGGGATTACAGGTGTGAGCCATCATGCCCAGCCTGGATGTTTTAACAAAGCAAATAAAACTTCAGCTAATAAATTCATTTTTATATTTTAAATTCAAAGACAAGATATTTTGTTGCTACTGGTGTATATTTTAAAATCTATTTTCAGGATCAGTGTTGGCCAATGAAAAAAACTGTGACTGGAAACTCTAGGCTGTCAATAAGAAGAACATAAAAGATGCATTAAAAAAAAAAAGCAAACTGATTTTTATTATAACTGAAATGGATAAATAAATGAAAAACAGTCAATAGTATTTAAACACTGAAATAGAACATTGGCCCTTAGGTGAGATTTTTTCAAAAGAATAATATTATGAGCAGTATGTACCCAAGCATAATGATGTTTTCTGTGGCAATAGCAGAACAATATTTACAGAAAACAAAGGAAAATTTCTAGGTTAAATAGAAACGATTTTGAAATTCGATGTTAAAATGGCCAAACACATAAGACAGATAAAAAGAAAATGAAATAAATGATCACTATCTAGAATGCAGAACTTTAAAAGAGATTGTTAATGAGTAATAAAATAATATTTAATACATAAACATTTTAATAGTCAACTAGATTAGGCCAGTGATAAAATTCACATTGTATACCTACATTTTTCATGCAAAGTATTCAAAACTACTAGATGAAGAAACAAGGAAGTTAAAAATTACAAACTTTTCGTTAGTTTTTACATCTGTTGTAAAATGTAAGAGTTTTGACGTTTATGAAAAGATGAAGAAACAACTCTCAATTTTAGGCATTGATCTGAAAGTTTGTTAACAACTGTGCTTAGGCGGTTGTTGAAGAAAAAAACAATAAGACAGATTACTCAACATAGTTTGAATTTGTTACCAGGAGAGAAGCCCTTAGCTTCTGCATAACAGTGTCATTCTATGGAACGCTTCGAAGCTTATATATAATATTGTCTTTATCTGCCAAAAGATGAGAAACCAAAGAAACTAATGTCGAATTTGGCCATGCAATCGTCCTTTGACGCATCATAGCAATGCTGACTGAATGCTGTTAAGGCAATTAGATTTCATTTAGGCAAGATGTCAGATATAGTAAGAGTTAAGTAAAACAACAGAGGAGCTTCAAGTAAACAGGAAATTATGATCTTCAACAGAAAATCAAATTAATTTTGAACATGAGTGGCTCATGTTATTTTGTTATTCATAATACATTATTAGGCAAAATCTTATAAAAATAAAAATCCAAGTTGTATCATTTTACTTATAAAAGGGTTACAAATGTTTTTAATTTTTAAAAAGTTTGTTTTAGGAAATCACTGATTCATATATTTAGTCATCCATTTCTTCATTTATTTATTCAGTACTTACTAGGAGAGCCAAAATTCAGTCTATATATTCTTAAAGCACAGGTAAGTGGCCATAAGCAAATTACATCATCTCTCTGAATTTTAGTTTCCTATAAAAGATAGGAAATCCTCACATCCACCTTTCAGCATTGTTACCAGAATTGAGTGAAATAAAATCATTCAGCCCAGCATAGTACCTTGAACAGGATATGTACTCAATAAAGGATAGCAATTATTATTGTTGCTATTATTTTAGAAATTTTGTTTTTCTCAAAAATGCATTCCCAAATAAACGACTGTGTTTTGGATTTGAATTTTCCGTGAGTTCTAAATTGCCTTACCGTAATTTCCATCAGATATGAAAATATGGGGAGGGCTGTTGAAATAACAGCAGGTAGTAATTCTTTCCAAATGGCCTTAAAGTTGTATTCAGAATCTCAAAGAGGTCAGCACTCTGGGGTTAAAGTGTTTCTAAATTTAAAGAGTTATGAAATTGAGAAATTGCTTGGACCATGAGCTGCTTGGGTTCAGAATGTATCTCATTTTCCTCTAGCGCTGGAATAAAACCTGGCACCAAGTATGGAAGAGATTTGTCAAATTCTTGGTGTTGTTGGCAGGTTTTCTCTCTCAGGTGCTGGGAATGATTAGGGACAAGCCATCTTAGATAGAGTCCTTGTGGTTCTCAGAGAGCAATAAAGGGCGTGCTTTTGTAAATTCCAGTGGATGTGAAGAATAATAGCTGGGAAAATTACCGTTTCTGTGAGAAGAGATGACAGTTTATTGAGGCAGAGAGAGTGGAAGCCATCCCTTGGGAATAAACTAAAGCAGCTACTGAATCATTCAACAGTGATAACCCAGAGGAAGTGCAGCCCACGCCCTGGCGGGAGGTTTGGCCCAGAGAGATTCTGAAGGCAGCTTTCTTTGCCTGTATTTCTCATTCCAGAAAAGAAGAGTCGGGGGAGAATACCTCACATTGTTCCCTAATGTGTTCAGTATTTACGGAATACATTTAGTAATCTAGACCCAAGCAAAGAAACAGTGCATTCTGGAAAACATACAGAACTTTAAAGACCTTGTCGAATTTAACTTCTGCATACTTTTCTATCTCCTAGCTTTGTGTCATTTACAACCATGAAAAAGATGCTTTCCGGGTTTTCCCAGTCATTGACTGAAACTGGTGTTTGCTTCTCTTTGTCCATCCTAAATGCTCACTGTCTTCATGCCTTCTATCATGCTTTTTCTTATTAATTTATTTACCTGACAAGTATGTGGCACAAAGAAGCATGGAAATCTGGAGTCAACATGCTTAAAAATGATACGAAAAATAAGACACATAGAAGCAAGGAAGATAAGATATGTAAAAGCTCAGGAAGAAAAATAAAATGTTGCTGTTTAAATTGATAAAAGTATTGCAGATTTCTAAGGGAATAGCATGAAGATGAAGATGGATGCTTATTCTTTTTTTTTTTTTTTTTGGAAGACATCCCAATTGGGTCATTTGGAGGTGAAAGCTGAAACCCCCTGGGCATTTGGACTGGTAAGAGCAAAACAAAAGAGAGCTGAATTACTCTGCATCATGAAATAAAGGGAAATTAACAATTTACACAGCAGTGAACGTATAGGACCCAGAAGAGAGGGAGAAAAAGGGCAGTGCCAGGAGCTTCTGAAAAGGCATAGGAGCCTACACAATATGATGTAGATGGAGACTGGAGGAAAACATTGGCCAGAAAAATTCCCTGTGGAGCGGTGGGAGAGGGACATTAGGGAATGACCTGGGAACAATTTAAGCGGTTTTCAGCTCTGTGATGTAAACATCCTTCTCAGATCGTCAATAAAAGTCTGTTCTACTTAACAGCCTGTGTTAATAGGACTTTGGGGAAATGGAGGACGTGAGGTTCAGCTGCAGAAACCAAGAGTGATGGCTAGGTGGTGAATCATTCAGGGCCAATTCCAGTGCGGCCTGCAGCAAGAATGGCTCAGAAGAATGCAACTCTCCCCCACACACTCTTCTCTAAGAATCCCATAGGAAGGGAGCGTGGGAGGGTTGGGCTTTTGTGGATTTCCCACAATACATGGGATGGGACATCCAGTCATTCCTTTTTTTCTATATTAAAAGAAAGGCTGTAAGCATCCATAGGGTTGTATTTGGGGGAGAATTAAATAAGTTAGTCCATGTCAAGGGCTGGGCATATAGTAAGTACTCAATGAATTTTTGATATTGTTATTTTTATTAATATTTGAATAGCTGGATTATAAATTCATCAATAGATGATATTTAAGACTGAGAAGGGCTATTAAAGACAATAGTAGCGAAATACTAAAGATAATATATAAGACTGAGAAGGCCTAGTAAGAAGGGATACAGACCATATGTGCTCTGGCGTATTAATGGTGGGAGAGATTACTTGCCATTGTTTATGAAAGAAGGGTTTGTGGAGGAGATGGATTTCATGCAGGGCATGTGAACCTGTTTGAGACTCTGATGCTTAACTCTAGCTCCTTGCAGAAGAGGAAAAGACAAGGTTTGCTGGAGAGAGAGGAGATTCATTTGGGTCTGGAGCTAAGGCTAAGTACAGAAGAACAGAGGAAGCTGCACTGGAAAGATAAACTAGGCAGAGACTGGGGCAGCTTTGAATGACAATAGGTATTCAATAGGCAGAGTACCAGTGCAGCACAGGTATCATGGAAGGATTTTCAAGGAGAAAGTACAAAAATAATAACAGCCTTTTAAGGAAATTAACCTAGCAATAAACCAGTAAATGACTGGGGAAATGGAGTTCAGGAGTAGAAAAGATGGAGAATAATTTCTCAGTGGTTTAGGCAAAAAGAGATAAAGGTAGGCATGGAGTTGTGATAGTGGATATGTAAATATAGAGACATAAGGAAAAGATCTGCCACAGTAAGGATCAGCAGTTCCTGGAGGCTGACTTGGGCCTGGGGAAAGAATGTGGGCCTGGGAAAACAAAGGAGGAAGTAAAGCTAGTTATCACACTGTAGATTTGAACTTGCTAACTAGAAGAATGGTGGGTACCAAAAGCAGGACAAGAGGTATTCAGTGCTTTGGGAAATGCTGGCAGTTAAAGAGGAATGAAGAAGAATAGCCAGATGAGGAGGGAGAAGATGGGTAGAGGGGAGAGACTTTAGGTGGTGCAGATGCAAAGAAGATGAGAGAAGACTTTCAAGAAAAAATTGACACACATATAAAAGTTTCAGGATGAGAAAGATGAGAACTTAGAGAAACTTTTGTTAGCCTAAAGTTGTTTAAAGAGCGTGCTTAGGGAGAGGACAGTTTACCAGAGCTTTGAAGAGAGGAGGAAGAGACTGGGTGAGTACCAATCAGTTTTTTGGGAAGTTTGGAGGCAAATTGAAGGGGAAAAGTTAGGATGGTAATCCAAGAGCAAGAAAAATTATGTCAGGCTTGTTGGTGAAGATTTTGGAGTCAGAAATTTCAGGCAAAGGACTTAAGGAGTAATGAGGGGATCAAATCTCAAGAGCTAGGCCACTGAGTCCTGGAAATCTTTGTTAGGCAGCTGTGAGAACCCAGGTGAGGCTTGCTCTTCAGTAACATTTCATGTCCTTCTCCACTGGTCTCAGAGAGAGCAGGGCAGATGGATTGCTAGGTGCTCCTGGACTGGAGTTTGCCGGTAGCACAGCAGAATATCAAGAAAGAAAGACATAATAAAAAGTTGGCAAAGAGTACATTTAAATAGCTATCCATGGCATCTGGGTTTGGCAGGAAGGTAAGGGTAGCTTGCAGCAGTGGGAAGTCTAAGAAGGAGAAGGAGGTATAGAAGAATTGGGCTTTCTATAAAGGCAGAGGTACCATGGCAGTGAGGAAGGATGGTAACAGAGTATATCCCCTCCCCATCACCCTCGAAAATTCAGACTTAATCATCTATTTTGAAATTATAGCAGTCCCAGATGGTGACGTTCTGGGACACAACAATCACAACACACAGTGATGTGCTAAAGTAGGATGGAAGTCGTTGGTATTGGGGAGCTCAGGGAAGTGAGAAACATCTTAAAAGCGAGGATCCAGAAATGACAGACAGTGATTGCAGAGCGAGGTGTAAAACTGAGCCAGGCGCCAGTATTCAGGGAACGGTGGAAGAGCAAGGATGATGGATAAGAATGAAAGGAATTGAGGGCTGACAAGGAGGGGGAAGAATTCATGCCTCAGGTGGCAGAGGCACAGTGATCAGAGGCACACCCAAGGAGAATGGAAGGGTATCTGAAGACAGAGGCTCCAAAAGGGAAGGAAGCTTGAATTCATTTTTCATTGTGCAAGCTGGTGGGGCACAGAAATGTCTCGAGAGGAAGCAATTCAGAGCTTTGACATTATTACTGCAATGTGTCTTGGGTGGCGAGGCGATGTCCCACAGTCGCATCTTTAAAGAGACATGGCCTCTGTTTGTTTGACTTTTTCATCTGAGACACCCAATGGCAAAGTTTAGTTGAAGTTGAGACCAGGGCCATGCCTTCCCTAATAGGAAAGTCAGAGGTTAGAGAAGTTTGGGACATTTTTCACAAAACCACAGCTTCCTCCTCTATCCCTATAACAAAAAGAAGAAAAAGGGTTTTGGTGTATTCCCAACCCACACTGGTTTGTTGCTGAACTCCACTAACCAAGCCAACCACCCAAACAAAACAAACAGGGTTTATACTCTGGTGCAGAATGCCTTCATTGTTATACACTCTGATGCAGAATGCCTGAGTTGTTATATACTCTGATGCAGAATGCCTGAGTTGTCATATAGTCTGATGCAGAATGCGTTAGTTGTCACATACTATGATGCACAATGCCTGAGTTGTCATATAGTCTGATGCAGAATACCTAAGTTTTGTTGTTAAAACCAAGTTCCTCTTTACATCATCTAAATACAATCATATCCAGTTTTAAATTCCAAAGACACATAGATTTTTAAAGCAAGTTGTCTTTGGGAAATATTTAGATGTAATTATTGAGGTTTGGCACATTCTCTCATCAATTATAGTAAAGGGTGTTTGGAGTAAACAACCCCAAGCTCTCAGTAAATGCAGTGACCAGCTTCCCTAACAAGCAGGACACTTGCCCTTAACTCTAAGGACACAAGGCTTTATTTCACATGGGAAGAGTGAGTGAATCTAAGAGGAGCCAAGGGCAGTACTCCCATTTCATTAAGGACTGAAGATAGTTGTGACTGTTCCTAGGCGTCTTTTCCTAGAAACTTTTTTCTACCTCCATTGTAAGTATAGAGTGAAAAAGAACATGTCTCTACTCTGTGACTCAAAACGAGTCTGTTTTTTAAAAAGAATACTTTAGTGACTGCTTTCTCTTTCTTTAAAAGACAACCTACAGAGAACAAACATCTATATTACATGCTATGCAGAATTAAACATTGATATTTTGATGTTTTTGTTTCTTTTTTATTTCAAAGACATAGAATACAATGAAAACCTCTTTATTTCCTGCTTAGTTTTAGTTCAGGCCTTCTTCCTCCTAGACTGCATTGTGTAGTTTTTCATTATATAGCACTATGTATGTATTTTTTCTGCAACTGACCTTTTTCCCTCTGGTTTTAAAAAAATTTTACATGTATTTTTACCCACCTATGTTGATATGTATAGACTTAGTTTATTATTTCTGTAATAATATCAACATTTTTCTATTAATGTTTTTATGATGTGTATGTACATATTTTGCATTATAATTATTTTAAAGAGTGTTGCAATTGAATGCTCTTGTGTTTCTGCTTGTGTATATAAGCAAGATTTTTCTAGAGTATATCATGTGAAGAGAATTTTGAACTATCCTGGACACTGTGAAACTGCTCTCCAAAGTAATTTACTGAATTATACTCACCAAGAAGTGCGTGAAAATTTCTAATGCTTCCGGAAACACTAAGCAGGATTTGAGAATCCCTGGTTCCCTAAAACACTCAGTTTAATCTATGTACATATGTATGTCCCCTCCCTCCCTCCCTTCCTCCCTCCCTCCTTCCTTCCGTCTCTCTCTCCCTCCCTCGCCTTTCTTTTCTCTCCCTCTCCTTCCTCCCTTCCTCCCTCCCTCTTTCTTCCCTCCCTCCCCCTCCCTCCCCTTCCCTCTCTCCCTCCCTCCCTCCCTCTCTCCCTTTCCCTCTTTCTTTCTCTCTTTCTCTCTCTCTCTCTTTCTTTCTTTCTTTCTCAGGAAAACATCAAAACTTCCACACTGAGCTGTTAGATAAGTCATTTACCCCCAGCTAAATTACAGAATTAATGGCAAATTCATTTTGAAAATAAAAACAAGACAAAACAAAACAAAAAGGCCTTAGGTTTAGCCACTTATCTGGCCCTAAGAGCTTCAGTGAGTAAAGCCAAATTGGCTGGCCAGGCAAATCCTTAAAGTTAAATTATTTTATGTCTTTGATATTTAAAAGTACAGATTGCAGGTCATGCACATTAAAAATATAACAAATATAAAAATTAAAGAGAAATCAAATAACACAAATATATTTATCTTTTCTTGTTTCTTCCTTTCAGAATGTCCCTGTCGACCGTGTTGAAGGGTTTACTATAGCTGATTGATTGTGGGACACTTCTGCATGGTTGCCTATGTGGCAATAATTCCTAAAAATACTGTCTTAAATAAGAAGCTCTGAAATGCATGCCCTTTGCTTATCAAGGTTTTCTTTCCTCCAAGGTACCGATTCTAGTGAGTCCAAACCTAGGCCACGTTCACCATATTTAGTGAACCTGGGTCCAGTTATTATTTTAAATAGTTCTGCTTGGGCTTTGCCTGTTCTTCTGCCCTCACTGAAACTCTGCACCTTCCTGTTCGTTCAGCTGATGTAGCTTTGTCATTTGCTTTTATAATCAACACATTTAGTTTATTCCCTGTTTTTATTTTACATACACAAGGAATGTATAAAACAAGGCCAAATATTTAAGACAACAGTTTTGCTATGGAAAATTCCTGATACAACTTACTGTAAACACTATCGCCTGCCTTCTGTTAAAAGATCATTTTCCAAAGGTGAAATTTTGACTCAAATATAAAATGAACATGTGAAAGATATTTTATTTAACTCATTAATTAATGAAGGGAGTGGTAAAACATTAGAACTTGTTCAAAGGAAAATCCTAAGAGCAGATATATTTATATGGAGACGATCAGGAATGCTGAACTGAATTTGCTGATAGCTACAAAAACTGGCTAATATCCTAACATGTACTAAGATTTAATGTTTGAAATAACCATTTCTATATGGTGGAAAGCAATTATATCTCTACTGGACAAAACTAATGTGCATTTCTGTGGTCAAAAATAAGTTGCATTACTATTAGTTTCTATATCCTTCAGAATTATTAAACATCCAGTCGAAGATCAAATGTATAGACCCCTATAGATTCAGCTCCTCAGCCAAATGTTGTTCGCTAGGACTAGCATGCTGTTGACAGGACACCCAGGCATCTTTTTCTGATTTAAAGCCTTTCACTATTTTCCCTGACACTTCCATTTCCAATGGAAGTAATATCCATTACTTAGGAATCAAATTAAGACTTCACAAAGAAAGTTAAAATGATCAGCTTAATAAATATCTTTGCCTTATTCTAGATAGATGCATATATTAAATGACAATTAAATGCACAAAACCAGGTATTCAGAATCACCCATATTTTGATTACCTTTATAGATATTAGAGTACGGGTCTTGTTACTGCAGCTGGTACTCCAATCATCCAGCCTCACCTGGGGCTTCTCACTCATGTACTGCCCTCATCAACACACAAAGTGACTTCTTGATTCAGGGGAACCATGAAAAGTGACCAGAATATATGCTCAGAAATCCCAGATGTAATATTGTCATGGAAGTGTTCAAAATCATGAAGTAAAAAATGAGTATGTGCAAACACTATGCAGAAGCTAACTGTTGTGTTGCAAGAGCAGTAGTGGCATGCCCCTAGACACTCTCTTGCTTTTTGACTTCTAGAAAATAGAGGCTTGATTCATCAGGGAGCCTGGGAAAGTTCAGGGGAGTCAGGGAGGGTGCACAGAGCCTGCTTGTGGTACACTGCTTCCAGACAAATGCTGACTTCACAGGGGTTTTCCTCCCATCCCCACCACCTTGCTATTTTCTAAGCTTTGGTCCATTCTTGTGCTTCTTTCCACTTCTCCTGTCTTTATCCCTCCTCCTGTATCCCTCCCTCCTCTTTTCCACTTTCCTTTCCACTGCCTCCTCTTTCTTTTTTTTTTTTTATTGCATTTTAGGTTTTGGGGTACATGTGAAGAACATGCAAGATTGTTGCATAGGTACACACATGACAGTGTGATGTGCTGCCTTCCTCCCCATCACCTATATCTGGCATTTCGCCCCATGCTATCTGTCCCCAACTCCCCACGCCCCACTGTCCCTCCCCTATTTCCCCCCAACAGACCCCAGTGTGTAGTGCTCCCCTCCCTGTGTCCATGTGTTCTCATTGTTCAACACCCGTCTATGAGTGAGAACATGCGGTGTTTGATTTTCTGCTCTTGTGTCAGTTTGCTGAGAACGATAGTTTCCAGGTTCATCCATGTCCGTACAAACAGAACCAAAGACAAAAACCACATGATTATCTCAACTGATGCAGAGAAGGCCTTTGACAAAATTCAACAGCCTTTATGCTAAAAACACTGCCCCTTCTTTCTCCCTCTCTCCCCTCACCTCCAACAGCCGTTTCCTTCACCCGTGATCACTTTAGTCCCGTTTCTTGTGGGCAAGTCTAAGACTTCACTTTTTGAATAGAGGTTGTTGCCTACTTATAATAATCTCTGTGAGGCAGCAATACACAGCAAATGACAAACTGCAGCATTTTAATAATATTCAGCAATAGCTCTGCAATATCGCCCACGAAGTGGATCCACTTTGTAAAACTGTAACAACAGTCTTGTGTTTTTCCTCTAAGTCATGTATTTTCCCTTTCCCTAACATGTAATAACTGTAATTTATTTTATTTTATTTTGTAAAGACAGGGTCTCACCCAGGCTGGCCTCAAATTCCTGGGCTCCAGCAATCCTCCCGCCTCAGCTACCCGAGTAGCTGCACCCAAAATAATGTAATTGATGACGCTCCTACTCCTAACATTCAACCCACACAAACCAGACAATGCTGGGTCCTGGATGCTAGGGACAGAATGGTGAAACAGACACAGTCCTTGACCTCACAGAGGGACAACCCAGCAGGAGGTGGAGACAAGCAGGCAGGCTTCCTTGCTTTAGTGTTATGAGAGAAACAAACATGGTTTGCTAGGAAGAGCACCAAAGGGGCCCAGAAATTGGAAAATGCATTCTGAAGGATGTGAGATTCCAGGAATTGGGGTTTGGAGGGGAGGACGTGCTTCATTAGGTGGAGAGAGGTAGGGAAGGAGGGGATGAGAAGGGTCATGGGAAGAGCGCAGTTGAAGGTGGGCTTTGAGGGAAAGTAGGAGAGATCAGCCATTGTGAATTAAAGGGTTTGGCCTTTATCTTTAAGCTCCTGAAAGATTTTAAGCATGAGAATCCTACCATGAAGATTGCATTTGAGAGACATTGCCCTGGTTGCTGGGAGGAGAATGGGTTGGAAATGAGGGAAAAGATGGACAAAGAGGCCACTGTGTGATTTTTAAATCCATGATATGTTTGTGATCTTTGCCTCTTCACACCCATAACCCAGCATCCACCCTCCCCCTCTGCTGCCTTGCGGCAGCTACCATGTGTACTCCGGTTCAAGGACTGACTGTCACCCCACTGAACACAATGGAGGTAGTCCAGGCCTCTCAACAACTCAGCTTGCGAAAATCCACACACCCTGGAATTCCCACTGTCTTTCTACAGCCAGGACGGGCTTGGGAAGTCTAAGACTTGGTGCAGTTGCATAGAGCCCTGTGCTCCGGAGAGTCCCCACACTTGCTTTAATGTTCTGTTTTCCTGAAATTCTTAATTTTTAAATGAGTGGTGTCACATTTTTGTTTTACATGGAACCCCATAAATAATGTACAGAGCTCTACTTCTAGCAACCCATGGATGGTGGCTTCCTGATAATTCTTTAAACTCTAGGGCAAAATGGCCTGAGAACTTTAGGAGTCAGTCCAAGATTAAGAAAGATCAGATTTTTCAAAGACAGAGCTTAGAGGGTCTTTCCTGAGGCTGGGAACAGACTTCCAGGTCCTCTTCTAACCTGCCTCTCATCAGCTCTCTGTAACATGACATCTGGACTTGGGGCCAGATATGCTTCAGCTCAGTGGAAGAGGTGATTCTTGACTTTTGCAGAGTTAAACACTTAGAGAAACTTCAGGAAGAAAGCACTTGGTAAAAGGTAAAGCTAGCCAGCCCAGCCCATCAGCTCCCTATGCGGGGGCCTGCTGTTTTTTTCAGTTCTCAGTGTGTTTACTCTTCTTTCCAGTGGCCAGAGGACAAGTTTCTTGTTTCCTCTAGGGAGCCTGGAGAGAGGCATCAGGCACCAAATACAGGAAATCATGTGCAGAGGATCTCTTATTTATTACAGTCCCCATATAACTTCCCTTCCTCAAGCCCCCGCCCCCACCTCCAGTCATTCAGTGTCTCCCAGCTTCTTCCTGCATCAGAGAACAGAAGGCAGTTCACCTCTGCTCCCGACAGCCTGGGAACCGGCAAGAGCCCCAGCATCTGAAGTCTGGTCTTGTGAAACCCCACCCTCCTCTGGCTGTGTGATTGAATGGGAGGCCCTCAAGTTTCACCTCACCTGAGAGGTTTCTGGGCAGATCTACAGTAAGGTGTTAAATTTTAGGAGCCTGCAAATCACAGAAGAGAAAGGTAGGTAGCTGCATCGTTTTGATTTGTCATGTTAAATGTGAATCCAGCTGCTCTGGAATAGATGTGTATTTACACATGGCTTTTCTAGTGGGCTGCATGCTCTCAACCTGTGTGTCTGGTGGCAATTTACTGATTTACAAGGCTGTGAGGGCCAAATAGTGAGAGGGGACATGACATTTGGATTTATCAAATCTGTGCATCTTTGGATAAAGAATGCAACCAGTATGTAGGTCATGACGGCGATTCTTATTTTCTTTGGAGTGCAAATCTCATTAGAAGTTGCTTTTTTTTTTTGGCTTCTGCATAAGGGGTAATTTTTACTAACTACCTTTCCTTTTTAATAGTGTAGGCTCCTACCATGATTTCTTTGTTATTCCCTTCTGAGTTTTTCAGTTAAAGAAGTACTAGATTTGACAGAGAATTTGCTAATAGAAATGGGAACAGGTGTTCCTAATTTAGAGTGCCTATGTGCTGTAAGTAAAAAGAAAAGAGTACTTTGTTCAGGAATCTGGTGGACTTCCACGTTATTTTCTAGAATTTGCAGTGAAACAGTTGTTATTCTGAGGTTTCCTGAAATTCAACACAAGTAGTGACAGTGCGTATCCAGTAACGGCTCAGAGCCTGTGGTGGTTGCTATCTGCAGGGATGGCACTCACTCCTCAGCTGGGTGCGTGGTCACCACTGGAGCTCAACATGATAGGTCACTAAGACTCAGGGAGCGATCAGGTCTTACTTAGGTAGCACTACACATTTCTCTGGATTTCATTTTTTTGGCCTCTTATGTTTTTATTGTTGCTTCTTGTCTTCACAACCAGCCTTTCCCCTAAGAGAAATAATTTACACAGACTTCACATAATCTCAAACAATTCATTCCTATTTATGAACATTTTCTATTCTTTTCTAGGTTATTTAGTTCCAATGCTCATATTTTCTTACCACTTATGTATTTTACCTCAGTAGTCTCCCTCCATTCTATCTTCTGTACCCTGCTACAGGGCTCTTGGGAATATGCAATTCTAATAATGCCACTCTCAGTTTATATATATGTACACACACATACATATATATGTATACATATATACACACACATATATATATATATACACACATACACCCACATATATAAATACACACACACACACACACACACACACACACACACACACACACATATATATATATATATATATATATATATACACATTCTTTTTTTTCCTGAGACTGAGTCTCACTCTGTTGCCAAGCCTGGAGTGCAGTGGTGCAATTTCGGCTCACTGCAACCTCCACTTTCCGGGTTCAAGTGAATCTTGTGTCTCAGCCTCCCAAGTAGCTGGGACTACAGGCATGCACCACCACACCCGGCTAAATTGTGTATTTTTAGTAGAGATGGGGTCTCACCATGTTACACAGGCTGATCTCAAACTTCTGACCTCAGGTGATCTCCCCACCTTGGCCTCCCAAGGTGCTGGGATTACAGGTGGGAGCCACCACGTCCAACCTCAGTGAAATATTTCTGTTGCACTCTGTTGCTTACAGCCTTGCTACCTAAAGTATAGTCCAAGGATCAGCTGCATCAGGTATCAGTTGGGAGTGATAACTTGGGAACAAATTCTTTATCTCCTTCCCAGACTTCTTGAATCAGCATTCTAATCCCTGAGTAACTCATATGCATATTAAAGTTTGAGAAGCATTCACGTAAGGAGGGTAGAAAAATCAAAATTGGCTTCTTATTGTTCTGCCAGCCTCACCCTCTTACCACCTGACCTCACAACTAAACTAAATGCCTTGCATTTCCCTAATATGTGAATGCTCTAACACCTGCCTATTTCTCTGTGTGCTGTCCTCCTTGCTTGGGTTACCTCTATTCATCTTCCCCACCCAATTGCCCATTAAGGCCTACTTTGTACACCTTCCTTCCCCTCTATCCACCTTCTACTAAGTGGTTCTCAGGTCTGTGATTTTTCTAGTACTCGGTGGAATGTTTTGACATATCCCTAAGCACATTAAATGATGGTTGCTGTATTTATTTTCATTCTCGAGGAGTTATGGGTCTTCTATGTCTAAACACATAGCACTTAGCATAGTTTTGGGCACCTAGCTTCTGCTCAATCAATTTTGTTGAATGAATAAGTGAGAGAATGAATGTGTACATTGTTTGAAAAACCCTAATTAATTATCAGATCAAGATCTATAGTTTGAATCTTCCAAGGATATTTTTAATCCCTATAGCATTTCCCACACTATTCTTTCTGAAATGTTGCTGGATTTATTTACTCGCCAAATATTTTGAGTACTTTCCATGTGCCATGGTTTTTAGAGCATATTTCTTTATGTCTATGTGGTCGCCTCTTTCCTTAAGTGTTCCCCTATCAGTGCCCCTCATTCTTTGCCACTCTAAGTCAGGGACTCACTGAGTACCTTTCATAGGGCAGGCAGTGTGCTATGTAACAGAGATATGATGGCAAACAATACAGATGTGAATCCTGCCTCCAAGCAGGTTTCATCTGGAGGAGTTACTTTTTGTCAACCTCTATGCTACTTCTCTTTATGGAAGTATTAAGGAGAACTGAAATAAACCTAATCCCTAACAAATGCTGGCACATCCAAGTAAAGGCCTTGAGAGCTTGAAGCTTGAAGTCAGTGTGATTCAGTAGAAAGAAAGCTGAACTGTGCTTTGGAACCCCAGATTTAGTCCTGTGCCTGCAACTCTCTTGCCGTGTGACTTTGGGTGGGTCCACAACCTTTCTCTGAATGTTGATGTTTTCAAGTGCTGAACAAGACAGAGAGCTACAGGGGAGAGAATCCCTGATTGCAGAGTGTGCAGACAAGACCATATCCACAGAGCCTCTGCAATGACATTCTCTCCTGCCACAGGGCAATTTGAAAGGCGGTGCTCTATATGTCTCTGAGTCCAACCAGCTCAAAGAGAACCATTTTATTACTATGCCCATGTGTTCAGCCATTGACATTAACATTGTGCTTTGGCGCTTCCCCCAAGAAGACAGTGTGCCCATGACTCCTGGGGAGCAGTGCCCTGAAACTCAGAGGGATCTGCTAGGCATTCATTGTTGGGCATAGAGCTGCTTTGAAGCAGGTAAGATGAGGAGGGAGGAAGGGCCACCATTAAGCAGTCCCTGCTTTCAGAAAGCAGCCAGGAAAAGAGAAGGAAGTAGCTCTACCAAGTGGTGCAGGAAAAATCTAGAAGCAGGTAGACATATAGCCAGTTCCTGACATCATTACTTACTGCAGCACAGCTAAAGGGACTGCCTTTCTGGCTACATTTGATATTTTCCTTTTTCTACCCAAAAATTTGTGTCTTAGCCAGGTTTCACTTAGAATCAAATGTTGGAGAAGGGCATTGTATCATTTTCCCACATATTTTGCACTCCCATAAAGCACATGGGCACTTGGGAGAAAGCAAACAGCCACAACCATCAGGTTTAGGCTGAAGCAAACTGCTGAGGCGCTCTCAAGGGACCGCTGTTTCTGTCTTCCAGCCTTCTTCTCTTCCTCCTCCATTGTCCAGAACTTCCAAATGAGATGCCTCCTGCACCTCTAGAATCTCTTCTTGCTTCCTGTTGCGCCTATTCCTTTCTGTCTCCAGGCTTCTGCTATGCCCGCCTTGTCTACAGCCGCCTTTCAGCAGCTGAATGTTTTCCGCTGGTAATTTCTTAACTACTCACGTTCACTTTAATCTCTGTCAATAAGCACATGTTGCAAAAACAAAAACATGTTAACCTGCATGAGAGGTTTCCAGCGGCCTGCCACAGATCTCAGGCTATATTTGAGATCAGCCTGGACTAGATCTGGCTCAACATTTCTTTTTAATGAGAGGCATGCTGTGGGCTAGAACGAGGAAGACCTGGTTTTTAATCTCCTGTCTTGAACAAGTAATTGCATCTTGCCAAGTCTTTGTTTTGTTTCTTATAGGAGCTAATACTTAGTGCACAAAGTTATAAGATTAATTATCTAAGGTGTCAAATAGATTCCTTTAAAAAAACACCAGGTCTTAAAAGAGGATGTTGGCCAAGAGGGTGAAAATGAGAAAACTGTCATTCACAGAATAGTTGAAGGAACATTTAGGGGACAACCAAAGTCAGAAGTACATCTTGCAGCACATGAGGGCTGCCTTTAAATATTTAAAGGTTGCTCTGTGTGGGAAAAGAGAAGGCCAACAGAAGATCAATGAGTGGAAATTATAGCGTAACAGATTTCAGCTCAATGTGTGGAAGGATTTACCCACCATCAGAATCATCTAAAAATGAGTGAGCTGCCTTGTGGTGTGGTGAACGCCCTGTCCTGGGCAATATTCCAGCACCCTGGAAGACGGAGCAGTGGCCGGGGTGTTCCCAAAGGGATGCCCGCACTGGGTTGAGTCCGGGTAATGACCTCAAAGGTCCCTTCCCGCTCAAAGCTATCAAGAGTCTCGTGATGTCGGTGCAGTGATCCAAGCCACCAAATGAAGTTCTGCAAAAAAATCATCAGGCTAGACAGAGTGAGGATAGCTGACTTTTCACCAGCCAGCCCTACCTATCTGCTGCAATGAGTTTAAAATAGGGTCTTAGTAACAATGGAGTAGGTTGGACTTCCAGGAAAGAGTAAAAAAGAAATGAGAACAATGAGGAGGGAAAAGTTCACTGTAAACCACTCTTCTTGGGTTACTCTTTAACTAAATTGTGGGTTACTTCTTGTGCTGCAGACACATGGCTATTTGATAGAAAACTGCCACATTTTGGTACATTTTCAGTCCAAGTAGAGTCAGGCAAATAACAGCAAGAGTCAGAGCTTTGGCCCTGACTTCTCCTCTAGCTGTAAAATGGAAACACGACTACATGGATATGGGTTCCTGGCCGTTCACAAATCTAATTTTGAAATGTGAAAAAGAAGCTGATTCTACCATCTTCTTAATTTCAATGACTACGAATGGAATATTTGACTTTTGGGGAGAGAAGAGAGCTGGCTGGAACTGCCTGCCTGCTCTGAATCAAGTTCACTGGACTCTGACTTCTACCCATCTTTCCTTTTCTGCTACATGAACCACCTCAAGAGCAGCCTCTCTGCCAAGTAAGGACCTGGAAACTTTTAGAGAGGTGAGACTTTAGCTTAGGTAGGCCCTATACACATCACCAACCACTCCTGGCAGCCCCAGAGCTTTCTGTTAATACTTTATCCTTTGTGGACTCAAAGAACTTGCAGTTCTGGACCCCCATACATTTCTGACCATGCTTGGGCAGCATCTCAGCATACCTTTGCTTTCTTCAATCTCACTTTGAGATCCTGGGGGGAAAATGCAGCAATCCTTTCCATAGAAATAGATATCAGCAAATGCTATGTATTTTCAAACTGAAACAAAGCCGTGATATATTTTATTCTCAAGGCTTACCTAAACTAGCTTTCTTAAAAAGCACTAACTAAAAAAAAAAAAAAAAAAAAAAAAAAAAAATTCTTTGACCTGTAATCAATTGTGCAGGAGAAAATCATAGAAACCCTTGCGGACCAGACCAGTGTGTTTATTTTTAGATGCACATCAGCCTACCCAGCATAGCAAAGCAACTGTCTAACGTCCAAAGCATGGCCCTGGGAATTTCCTCTAACAAGGCTGTGTTTCCGCCCATTGTTAAAGCACAAAGGACAGAAGGAGGCCTGAGTAAAGGCTCATGTTAACCTCACTTAGAGTGAAATCTGGAACCTGTCATCACCTCGGTTGGATCAATGTGGTCTTGCGGACTAGGGTCAAGAGGGACATTGCCCGCCAACTCTGGACAGATGCAAATGAGTAGTCATCCAAAAATATTCCAGAAATCAGTGACGGCAATTCAAAAGTAGTAAAGGGCCAGCTTTCTCTTTGTAGTCAAGGATCTAAATATCATCTGTGCCATGAAGTGGATTCTGGTCCAGACCTGAGACAGGGATGCCATTTGAGGATCTTGGCTCGAATTGCAATTAATAAAGGTATTTTAGGCATATTTTAGTTTAAAAAGGCATAAAGGTGTATACACATGGCCCCAATACACATACACACATACATAGACACACATTCACTAGAGCAAGTATCAGATACCTGAATTGCCCAAAACTTTATTATTTTAGGCAAGTTTCTGATCCTTGATCTATTCATTGATGAAATAGGCATACGAGATCTCACATCCTATTAGTTTAAGGATAAATAACGTACAGTATTACAAATAATTTCACCCAAAATAGACTTTTGCTTAAGTGTTTGCATCTTGATCTTAACCTTGAGCTTCTTACAAGAAACTTCTGTACAAATATTTACTGTCAAGTCTCCAGGGGCTTTTGTTTGTTTTGCTACTACAGAAAAAGGAGGCCAACTTTGTTACTTAATTGGCACACTTTACGAACAGAGCTTTTCATGACTTTGTCAAGCTCTTTCTACTCCTAGAGACGGCCGCTGCATTATTACTCAAAGTTACAATGCTCAGGGTTATGTCTAGGGGTCTCTGTGGAAGATGAAGAGGTGGGTCTCAGGTCTGCACACAACAATCCACACCCATCCTGTCCTGTGTTGAGTCTGTGATCTGCATTCCACAGCCCCATGCCATCCTTTGCCCAGTCAAAGGCATAGGAAGCAAGGGGGACCTGCACGTACAAACACCAGCCCAAGCAGGAACTGGGTTGTTGGCCTCTGCCAGCAGGTGGATGTCCAGGCCCCCGCCAGGTCCACAGATTCAGGAAAATGTGTTGTAGCCCTTTGGTGAGAATGTGAGAATGTTAGTAAAAACGCCTTTATGGATTGTTTTGTTTGCAAATGTTTATTATCAGACACCCCTCAGGGGTTCACAGGGCAGGTTGTGAACGTCCGAAGTGGGGCCTGGGAATTTCCTTCCACAAAGCCTGTGCTTCCTCTCTTTGTTACTTCTTAAAGAACAAGTCGAAGCATTACTAGAGAGCCTTACTTAACCCTTTATCCTGCCCACCGCTTCTTCATTTATATCACAGAAACATCACGCTACCAGCCATCTAAGGAGAAAAAAGGTGTTTGGATTTTGGTTGTGGCGTGCACCGCAGATGTGCATGTATGTGTGCATTTGTGTGCATGTATGTGCATACATTTGTGTGTTAATGGAAAGGAAATATGTAAAGCACAAAAGGTACTGCATTTTAAAAACTTTTCATTTGGTATTATAACACGTACCCAATCATTGGTCAGACCAGAGAAATCTTCTTTCTTTATTGTAATATGAATTCCTGCTAAAAATGATGACTCAATTTCGGTTTCCTGTCCCTAGGAAAGGGCTCTCTTAGAATTATAGTTGCTTTTCACTTTTGGAGTCTACTAATTGGCAAAACTAGGGTATAATGAGTTGAGAGATATTTCAATCAACCGAGAATTATTTATTGAATATCTTCTAAGTGTCTGGACCCTAAGAGAAACCAGAGATTCTGTGCTGCAAAAAAATTCAAGACCATATGATGTATTTATATATAGATACAAACACATAAACTCAATGCATTGCAAGTGAGAGTGCAAAGAAGTCAGATATTTGTATGGTCTAAGGCCAGGAAAGATTAGAAGAGGGACATGGGCCCTCATCCAGCCTAGAACTCTTCAATTATCCCTGGAGACATCTTCATGGTATCTTCACTGTCCTTAAATCTCCAAGCACCAGTGTGGCCAAGTGTGTACACTGTGCACATACACATGTACTCACGTGCACACAAACTCTGCTCTCAGGAAACAGCTGTGCCTTCTTGGAGGATAACTCCATTGGCCTTCTCACCACCTACTCCATGCTAGGATCAGCTTCAATACCCACCTCTTTTGCCCTCCTGTTTTGTCCCAAGGGAAGACAGATCCTTCCCTGCATCCAGAGCTCGAATCTCCCATGTGCCTGCCATCTATTCCCATAGCCCCTCACTAGGCTCCCCTCTTACTGGCCCTTTCCTCTTATCATTTAATTATTCTTAGGTCCTTCTCGTTTTAAAACAATATCAGCAGAAGATCTTTCCACTCCATATTTTTCCTCAGCTGCACTTCCATCTTCATTCCCCCCCCCCCACAAAATTCTTGAAAGGGTTATGGCTATTCATGTCTTCACATCATTACTAAGTATTCACTTTGTGCTCTGTCTCCCCTACCCCAGTGCACCTCAGCAAATGCTTTTGCCAAGATCCTCTATGACCTCTGTATCCTCAAATCCACCTCATTCATTTTCAGCAAGACTTGACACTGTTTTTTACTTCCTCTAGTCTTGTCCCTGCCTTCCAGGACACCAAGGGTCCTGGCTTTCCTCTTTCTTCTCTGGCAGCAACTTCCCAGTTTTTTTTACAGGTTCCTTTCTCTCTGCCATTTCCTCAACTTCCCAATGGCCATAACTGGGGCCACCTCTTCTCCATTCATTTTGTCTCCCTGATGTGGTTCATTCCTCTGCCTGGAGTTATCTTTTCTCCCTTACCTGTTTATATGGTTTGGCTGCATCCCCACCCAAATCGAGGGTGGGCCAGGTAGAGATAATTGAACCCTGAGAGTAGTTTCCCTTAAACTGTTCTCTTGGTAGTAAATACATCTCATGAGATCTGATGGTTTTATAAATGAGAGTTCCCCTGCACAAGCTCTCTTTCCTGCCACTACGTAAGACATGACTTGACTTTGTTCCTCCTCACTTTAGGCCTCCCCAGTCATGTGGACTGTGAGTCCATTAAACCTCTTTCCTTTTTAAATTATCTAGTCTTAGTTATGTCTTTATCAGCAGTGTGATAACAGACTAATACATCCGTCAAATAAACTATCCTCCAAAGCCCATTTTAAATGTCACCAAATTACTTCCGTTTTACAGGTCACCCCATCCCTGTGCAAAACTAATCTCTCTGCTAAGTGCTTTGCAGCACTGTCCCAAGCCTGCTTTACAGTCCCTTTTGTGTTTGAAATCTCAGTAATTGTTCACGTGCTCTTCTTTCCTAGGACATAGGGATGCCATCTTTGTTTTTTTCTTTTTTTTAATAAGAGACAGGGCCTCGCTATGTTGCCCAGGCTGGAGTGCAGTGGCTGTTCACAGGCGCAATACCACTACTGATCAGCACGGGACTTTTGACCTGCTCCGTTTCTGACCTGGGCTGGTTCACCCCTCCTTAGGCAACCTGGTGGTCCCCCGCTCCCGGGAGGTCACCATATTGATGCCGAACTTAGTGCGGACATCCGATCGGCATAGCACACTACAGCCCAGAACTCCTGGGCTCAAGCGGTCCTCCCACCTCAGCCTCCCGAGTAGCTGGGACTACAGGCACGCACCACCATGCTCGGCAAAGTGGTGCCATCTTATTCATCTTTTTACTCCTCGCCCCAGCACAGTACCTGTCACATTAGGTTTTTAATCAGTACTTGATGTAGAGTTAGGAAAGCAAAAGTGTCACTTAAGTGAGTTATCTCTTATTTAAGTAAAATAACATCTTGTACTGTTTCAGGATGGAAGTATTCATTTCATTTTAATATAATTTTTGAAACTTTACTCACATTTAGGCTAGTAGCAAACTTTTATCTTTTCTTAAAATCAAAATCACAATTCTTAACACTTCCTATATGAGTTTGCAATTTCTGTTTAAAAGCAGCAATGAATGACACTTGGATGTCACATTTTATTTAAATCATCACTTAGGGAGAATTTCCAGATGTGTCATGACTGACACTGCATATTCATGCACCTGAGGTGGGGTTGCCATGGTATAGCAGAAGTAATATTTTTCAAGGTCGTTACTTCACTGTGGATGTTGGTGATGCACACATTTTCCACAACTCGCCTGCAGAACTTGTCTACTCTTCCTTCAAAACCACAAAGGTTGATTTACTGACCTGTCTGAAGGGGAACCATGGTGGCCATAGAGAATGAGCCTAAGCACTGAGCCAGGACAGATTCCAACCAATCTCCTGTCTTCCGGAAGTTCATAAGACAGGGATGCATCTTAGGGCACAAGGCCAGAGGCTCACTTAACTCTGGGTGGCAGATGGTATGCTACCTCCTTTGTTGAACTATGAAGAGAAAGTATGTGACCTGCTTTTTATTTTGAAAGATAGCATCCCTTTAAAAATCTCTATTTTGGGTTTTTGTAATAATGGATGTATAATATATTAGTATAAGAGAATGATAATTGACATATAAAATATAACATTTACATGGAGATGCAAAACAGTTTGTGCAAGTGTGGTCTAGAGATCAGCAGTAGATAAACTGGCGGAATACCGAACAAAATGCAGATCTCTGGGCTCTACCTGAACCTATTAAATTGAAACCTGTATGTGTAGGAAGATGGGGGTAGAAGTAAGACAGGGAGCATTGCTGCAAAATCTGCATTTTCCAACCAACACCTTAGAACAGGAGTCCCCAACCCATGGGCCATGGACCAGTGCTGGCCGGTGGCCTCTTAGGAACCAGACCACACAGCAGGACATGTGCCTCAGGCGAGCCAGAATTATTGCCTGAGCTCCACCTCTTGTTGGATCAGTGGTGGCATTCGATTCTCATAGGAGTTTGAACCCTGTTGTGAACTTCACCTGCAAGGGATCTAGGTTGTATGCTCCTTTTGAGAATCTAATGGCTGATGGTCTGAACAGTTTTATCCTGAAATCTCATGCCTCCACTTACCCCGCTTCTCCTGGTTTTCTAGAAAACTTGTCTTTCATGAAACCAATCCCTGTTGCCAAAGAGGATGGGGCCGCTGCCTTAGAAGTACTTGCAAAATATGAGGCACATTTAGTCAGGCATAAAAAACAATGTTTAGAAAATATCTTCCAGCTTTGTTTAGAAAAGTGTTTATACTAGAGGCAGATGGGTCCCTCCCTGCATTTCTCTGGGTAGGTTAATGATTTTGTAGTCCAGGCTCATGTTTGCAGGGACATTCTTCCTGCTGAATTGTACCCTTTGTCTGGACTACGGGTTTGGAACAGAATTCTATATCATTTCGTGCCATCCTTCAAAGCATCTATGTTTAACTTTTCATTTGTTTATGTTTCAGCAGCTTATCTTGAAGCATGATATAGTAGTGGCAAGAGCTGGGTTTGGGATTCAGAGTCTGCCTCAAATTCTTCAATTTGATAGACTTTCAATCTATGTAGGTTTTAAACCAGATTTGGCAAGTTGTTTAACCTTTCTGAGCCTCTTTCTCTAAAGTAGGAGTAGCTAACTAATTCATGGAGTGTTGTGAAAATTAAATGGCATTGTGCATTTTAAAAGCTTGTTAAGAAACACACAGCAGAGACCCTGTGATGGAGGTGGTCCTCAACAAGAGAGCAATTAAAAATAGCAATACTATCATCATTATCAACAACAACAATAAATGTGCTGTGAGAAAGAAAACGTTCACTAGTTTTCCAGCATTAAAATAGTATTCTGCACAAAGTAGGTGCCCAGAAACATTTGTACAGTGAACCTTGTTTGTGAATATGAATACATATATTGGGAAAAGGATAGGATTTACAAAGTGAAAATATGTAACCAAACTGCTGTGTGACTTGAGAGCGAACCTCAGCTGCTCTTGATAAAGCTTAACAAGTTTCTGCAAAAATCATCCATTTTCTCAGAGATGGTCTAAAGTTCTCCTTACTTACTTTAACAGGCAATTACGCCTTATTTTTTGTATGTGTAAGTTTCAATCTGATATAAATTACTAAATCCAGGTTTCTTTTTTTCCTCTTTTCACTTGAGACCACCTTTAGTCAACAATTTCCTGTGACAATTTTCAGGAACATGCAGACTTTATTTATTGTAATGAATTATCCTACATCCTTCAATTATAGGTCTTCAAAAACAAGACTTATAATTGAAGAATTAGTTAATGCCTACAGCCTATTTACTGACATGCACTAGTTCCATTTTTAAACCCAATAACTCAAGCCACCAAAGAAAATTCACACACATGCATGAGTGCATGCATGCACACACACAGACACACACGTGCATATCTCTAATGGTTATGCATGTGGGATCAAATTCTTCAGTTTGCTAGGCTTTCAGTTTATGCAGGTTTTAAACCAGGTTTGGCAAGTTGTTTATCATAGTTTGGCAAGTTGTTTAGTCAGAGCTCACTGCAGCCTCAAATTAGTGGGCTCAAGTGATCCTCCCACCTCAGCCCCACAAAGAGCAAGATTACAGGTGCTTGCCACCAAGCCCAGCTTTTTATTGTTTGTAGAGACAGGGTCTTGCTATGTTGCCCAGGTTGATTTGAAACTCCTGGCTTCAAGGGCTCCTCCCATCTTGACCTTCCAAAGTAATAGGATTAGATATGTGAGCCACTGAGCAGGCCTAGAATTTACATTTTCGTCAAGCTGCCAGAATGTTGGGGGCCCACGTACCACTGCTCTGTCTACTGAGCAGACTCTGGGTGTGAAGCCAAGAACTTAACCAAAACTATTTGGGTGATTCTTAGGTTGTACTAAAATTTGAAATTTCCTGGGAGGAAGAATCACTAATCTCTTTATCTTCTTTGCTGTAAGTGCTCCTTTAACTTTTAAATATTTCTGTAGTTGAAGAAGAAAATCCAACCCAAATAGTCCTGATATTCTGATTCATTTTGGTCTGCAAGGGGTCAAAATATAAGAACCTGTAGGGTTCTTTGGAATTTGGAAAATCAGCCTTTGAAATTTCTCTTTGCAAAACAGGAAGTCACTTGTTGCCCAGAGTAAACACTTGAGTCAAGCATTTGCCTCTTTAGAGGGCTTCAGAGCTGTGGCTTTTTAGCACGTTTTTCTTCATTTTAGAACAGTCTGAATCTGAGTCTTTACAGAATGGGTTATGCATGTGGAAATACGAGATCTGTGTCTTTGAGTGTGGCCAACTGGCTAAGGCTGAAATATATCCTGAGGACTGTTATTTCCATGGTAGATAAGGCATGAGGAGGCTGGGAAATCCAAAATTCTCTCGAACAAAGGAGAATTGGAAGGATGGATAGGGAATAAGAGGCCCTATGTGCTTATTCTTCTTTGCTTACCAAACTCCAACAGAAAGCGACTATCTTCTTTAATGTCGTGGTCACAAACTAAATTTCTCAAAACAAATGTTTAGAAGAAAAAGATTGATGTGAAAAATGCAATAGCAAGTGGCTGAATTAATCTTTAATATGAGTGATGAATCAAGAGTTGTACCCCTTCACCCCAGGTTGTATCAAAATCCATGAATCCCGAGTCCCAAAGCAAGTCCTGCAGAACCTCGCATATAGAAAAAATAAAAGTCAGCCGTTAGTATTGCTGGTTTAGCATCCAAGGAAAATCATATTTTTCAATACGTGTTTGGTTTCAGATACAGAACTACGCATACCAACTGTATGTATTGAAAAAAAATCCACATAAAACTGGGCCTTCGAATTTCAAACTCCTGTTATTCAAAGGTCAACTGTAATTGAATATCATAAGAATATAAGTTATGGGTTTTATAATTATTCTAGTAGTCTCAAGTCCTCTATCTATAGTACTAAAATGCAAATGCCATTGAGAATATCTGGAAGTAGCTGGAAATCCTCATTCATCGAAGTTGATTCAGTTCCATTTACAATCTCTACTACATGCAGAAGCAATGAGCTAAATATATGTTTGAAGATTTTCCAGCAGTACATGTTTCCTCCTTTAGTATAGCAGTAAAATTAATTAGTTGAAGCTCCCCATTCCATATCCTCACAACAAAATTCAGCCTTTAGTGAAAGTCACTTTTGAATTTTGAAACAATGAGTTTGAAGAGAAATTACTAAAAATAATTGAAATTAACAGCGATTGTATAAAAAGGAAGTAAACAAAAAATTGCTTTTATAGAGCCCAAGAGACAATACATTTTAATTAACTTACTCTTTCCCCTCATTTGTTTGATTTTCACACAGGGATTTTACTTGAAGTCACATATGCTTATTTGGTTGCCTACTTATTTACAGTGTCGCCACAAGTCTCTACACTCCTCCCAAACCAGTGCCCTCCCGTTTCCTGTGCCCCTTCACACCTTTGAGCCCACCTTGAGTCCACCTTAAGCTTCAGCTCTGCCTGCCCTCAATCCAGATACCATGAGACTGGCCACTCAACGAACCATGTTAAAGCAAGATTCCTGCCCCAGAGGGTAAAAGAGAACCACTAGTTAAAGGAGTAAGCCATGAGTCCCTGGGACTTTTGCTTTGATATAATCAGAAAAATAGAAAGAAGGAGAAATAAGACAAGTTTTGGGGAGAACTGAGAGCTCTTTGTGAAGGACTCTGTGGTGGAACATGTGTGGTCATCTCTAGATTCGTGGTTTTCAGAATTTGGTTTGCACAAGAGGGTTTGTTAGTGATGAAGACCTTGGGGCTGTACCTCGAAACTCTAGTTGGGGAACTTACAGGGGGAACCCAGAAGTGCTGGTCAGGGGACACCAAAAGAGCTGATTAACCACCTTACCCATGTAAATCATTGCACTAGTGCAGTGATCACTAAGGTGCTGATCCCCACCCACCAAGATGCTCCTTCATCTAGTGGGATAAGGAGGTGGACTCTGAGATTTTAATCGCAAGCTCAAAGGACCACTCACTTCCAGTGGCCTCATTCTACCAGAATCTGTTGGCTTTTTCATAGCAGCCCCAAAGCTTCTCATTCCCATTGGCTTCCAAGATGATTGACAGAGCCAAAAAATACAGAACTAGACAAGTGGTACTTGCCAGTCAACAGTGTTTATCAAGGGTTAGAGGAGTGTGGGAGGAATGTGGTGTTTACCACATTCGGCTCTGATTTGCTGCTTATAAGATGGCAGGTGGTGGGGTCTGAGGCCAGCAGAAAGGAGGGGAAAGGGAGGAGGATGCTGTAGAAGGCACCCAGCATGTTATCATTCTTCTAGCAAAGACTTTTCAGAGGAAACACTGGAATTCGTTCTGCAGGCTTTCCAGAATTAAAGGCTGTACATTTTTCCCAAACACCAAAATTAAACTATAAATCCTGTTTATTCACAAGTTACATGTAATAGAAAACATTTCTGATTATTGATAACTTCAAATCAGTATTCCCACCTTCCTCTTATTAGTACTCTTGCCGTCTGTGGTTTCAGCCACTCATGGTCAACTGGGGTCAGAAAATATTAAATGGAAAATTCCAGAAAAAAAATTGTAAGTTTTAAATTGCATGCATTTCTGAGTACTATGATGAAATCTCATGCTGTTCATTCTGTTTTACCGGGAATGTGAATCATCCCTTTGTCCAGCATATTTCTGTCCATTGGTCACTTAGTAGCATTTTCATTTATCAAATCGACTGCCAATGTATGTATTGCAGAACCTGTGTTCAAGTGACCTTTATCTGACTTAGTCATAGCCCCAAAACACAAGATTAGTGATGCTGGTATATTATATCATTGTTCTATTTTATTGTTAGTTATTGTTGTTAATCTCTTAACTGTGCCTAATTTATCAATTAAAGTTTATCATAGATATGCATGTATAGAAAAAAACATGGTACATATGGGGTTTTGTACTATCGATGATTTCCGGCATCCACTTGGGGCCTTGGAACATATCCCCCTCGGATAAGGGAGACCACTGTGTTGCCTTGCAACTGGAATGGTGACAAATGGTTGGGAGGACGTAGGTACACATTTCAAGGTAGCAGCCACAATTGGCCTGAACTGCTCTGCTTACTAAGATAAGAAAATAGAAGATCCTGTAGTAAACCCAATGGCATGAAATCTGAGACAGTAAGGGGCTGGGAAAAAAATGAGGTAAGTGTCATAAGGGGAATTTCAGTGACATGGAAGGGCTTGATGCCACCCATCAACACACACACACACACACACACACACACACACACACACACACTCTTTATTGCCTGTACCTTGTTTCATGTTCTTCATAACATTTTTGCTCATCAGACGTATAACTCATTTGTTTGATTATTTTCTGTATTTCTGTATCAGTCAAGATCCTGGCAGATAAGAAGTGACATTCTCAAAGGGTAGCAGAATAAGTAAGGGCAGTTAAGTCAACATAGAACTGGCAGCATCGAGCAGCCATAGGTTGCCTCTCATTAAGCAAAGAGGGTCAAGAAGGGTGGGGAGGTAAGGGAGGTGTCAGAGGAACCTGGCAGGGTCTGTGGCTGTGGGGAGGAACAGAACGACTGCCAAAACTGCAGCCTGGCAGGAGGGGAGGGGAGAAAAATGGCTGGCCCTCCTGTGCTTCCACATTACAACCTCCTCCTCCCTCTGGGATGTCCCACTCTACCTACCTTCCCTCATCCTCCCAGAAGACAAGGCACAGCGGAGTGCAGGGTTAGCTCCTTGGGGCACAGAGAAGGGCAAAGATGGGCCCAGAGAGTAAACAGAGGCTAGCCAGCACCTCCTCCAACTAGAGTGCTGACTCCTGGGGACAGTTATTTTTGTTACTTCTTATCCCCAGGGCCTAGAACAGTGTCTGGTGTGTAGATTTTCAACAGATGTTAGGTGATAGAATGAATGCATACATGATTTGGAAAGACAGAGATGTCGAAAGAAGTTTAAAGCAGTTTCTTAGCATGTGTGATGTAAACCCACCTACTCTCACTATTATAGTATGCAATTAGATTTACCCTTTCTCATAATGCTTTCATATGAAGAGATAGTTTGAGGAAAGCAGGTACGGCAGGCAGATCTGGAAGAAAAGACAGGCAAGATACTGCAAGGACCTCTTTTTTTTCCCATTTATTTATTTTATTGCATTTTAGGTTTTGGGGTACATGTGAAGAACATACAAAATTGTTGCATAGGTACACACGTGGCAGTGTGATTTGCTGCCTTCCTCCCCATCACCTACATCTGGCATTTCTCCCCTTGCTATCTCTCCCCAGCTCCCCACCCCCCACCGTCCCTCCCCTATTTCCCCCCAACTGACCCCAGTTAAGGACCTCTGTGTATGACCAACATTGAAACCGCAAAGTCTGAAGGTTAATGCTCTAGAATCTACAGGTGATAGAGGTGCAGGAGTGTTCAAGCCCCAGCCAGCCCCTACCCCAGGCAGGAAGGCCTTGGACATGGGGCAGCTCTGGGGTCCATCCTGACCAACTCAACCTCTCTGAGGCTGATTTTCCTCATCTGTAAAATGGGGATGAGGAGAGAATGCAGTGTTGTGAAGCTTGAGCAGGACCTGACACACTGGGCCTGGTGTAGTGTAAATGGTAGGAACCATAAGGATTGCTTCTGGTGCAAGGCAAGGTCTCCAATTTTGAGATAGGTAGCACTGGGAACTGCTGCCGATGCTCTGCTTTCTGGGCTGAAGCCATTCATTTTGCATTCCTGATTAGGGAAAGGGTCACCTCCTTCCGGAGGACTGCTTTACCCCAACCCCCAGCAAGGCTTCCTGCTTCCTTCCTTCAGGGTCAAGTGGAGTCAAAGCTTGTTTTCCTTCTCACTCCAGGTCAGCACCACACATCACACTCTTATTTTTTCAGGTGGCTCTGGGCGCTTTGAACTGCACTGACAGAGATCCTTGCAGCCCTTCCTTCCTCTGGGTTAGGGAGATGCTTCCAGATGGAGTTGAACTCAGGAGCAGGTGAGGGACTTGGGGAAAAGGAGAAAGGCGAGATTAGCTTCCCCTGGAGAAGACGGGAAATGCCTTAAAAAGTCAGATTCATGTGGCCTTCCTTTAATGTTAGCTTTCTCTCCACTTTTATTTGGTAGTGGCAAGTTCTTCCTCTACCCTCTTTGGGTCTGTACCCCTAAAAGTACTGCTCTGAGATAAAATAGATGAGGTTAATAAGGAGAGAATGGGGCACCTCTAAATGAAGGTCTCCTGTGCTTGCATGAAGAGCTCACAAGACACACTCTAGAATCTGTGACACCAAGGTGGAGTGGTAGGGGGTTCCCTCAAGTGCACGCAATAAGATGATGCTTTGTCTGTAGAGAATTTGAAATCAACAATAAAACTGACTAAAGCACTTTTTTATCTATTTGGGCTCTGGGGTACATGTGCACGTCCTGCATCCTGCAGGACTGTTGCACAGGTACATACATGCCAGGGTGGTTTGGTGTCTCCATCCCCCGGACCCCCATTACCTACATCAGGCATTTCTCCCTATGTTATCCCTCCCCCTCCTCTCCAACCCCCCTCTACTGTCCTCCCTTCCCCCTCCACCCCTCCACCTAGCCCTGTGAGGGTTGTTCCCTTCCCTGTGCCCAAGTGTTCTCATTGTTCATCACCCGCCTATGAGTGAAAACATGCGGAGTTTGGTTTTCTGTTCTTATGTCCGTTTGCTGAGAATGATGATTTCTAGGTTCATCCATGTCTCTATAAAGGACATGAACTCATTGTTTTTTATGGCTACATAGTATTCCATGCATTTTTTATCATTATCACCATATGATCGTGATCCCAAACAATGTCATTGGTTAAATATTTTTCCTAAAAATATCTATTGAAGGTCTAAGTTCTAAACAATTGCCATCATCACTGGTGAGTTTCAGTAATATAAGTTGCTAATTAATGTACTTTGATTACATATCTTTTAATAAATAGTGTTCTACAGAGAAGGTAATTCAGAAAACTCTCCTTTATATAGCAGCTCCTGACACAGAGGAACTCAGCTGTACATGTTTGTTCCAACAGTAAATTCCTAAGGGTTTGGGACTGTCTGAGTTTGCCTGCAGTCTCCCCAGCCTCTGTAGAATGACATATCCTTGCATTTGAACAGTAGATTAAAAACACGTAATATTGGCATGGTGGTTGTAAAGAAACTAAATAGGAGTATTCTGTCATTCTATGGGACCCTATAGAGTTTTGATTTGTGTTTAAAATTTAAAACGGTGAAGAAGAGTGCAAACTTCAAGGCATACTATTATTATTTGGCATGTACAAATTTTAGTTCACACTGAAACATTTTACTGAATTTTAGTAATAGCATAAAGTAGAATATTTTCTTTTTTAGTCAATTGCTTTAAATGGGAAGAATTAGTCGAGAAAAATAAGGATTATTGCTAAAAAATAATATTCTCATATAAAGGAGGGGAAAATTAATAAAAGATCTGGTCCAAGTGTCAACTCTGCTAGATATCCCCATGGTCCAGATTTGTGTGCTGGCTGCTTTTTAATTTTTTTTTTTTTTTTAAGACGGAGTTTTGCTCTTGTTGCCCGGGCTGGAGTGCAATGGCACAATCTCAGCTCACCACAATGTCTGCCTCCTGGGTTCAAGCAATTCTTCTGTCTCAGCCTCCCAAGTAGCTGGGATTACAGGCATGTGCCACCACACCCAGCTAATTTTGTAGTTTTAGTAGAGACAGGGTTTCTCCATATTGGTCAGGATCATCTTGAACTTCCAACCTCAGGTGATCTGCCCATGTTGGCTTCCCAAAGTGCTGGCATTACAAGCGTGAGCCATGCACCTGGCCAACTGCTTTCTAATTTTATGCAGAGAAGTGTGAGTGTGTATGTGGCATAGTGTGTGTGTGTGTGTATGTGTGGGGGGTGTGTGTGTGTGTGTGTGTGTGTGTGTGTGTGTGTATGAGAGATTAGAGGACTCAGGTGCCTCAGGGAAAATAGGTCACTCATAAGATTGCCCATATTTAGTAAGAGCCCGGGAGGTTCAAATGAAGAGTCCTAGGCAAGGGTATGCTGTAAGTATGTGCACATACTGCTGGGTAAAACACAAAGCTTAGATCTCAATGGCTTTCAACAAAACGGAAAATTGAACAATTTGAGGAATTCTGGAAGAAACTAAAAATACATGTGGTTTTCCCTCCCTTAATATTCTAGGTCAGATGAGGCAAACCCAAGGGATATGAGCCTGGAATAATCATGCAATTGTTGATATGTAGCTGTGTTTTGTGTACTGTGCTTCAGATCCAAAAATAGTTTAGTGGTCCTGTGAGGCAGACTCTGATAAATAGAAGGTGACGTAGTTATGAAAGGTCTTGAACCTGGAAACATGGACCCCTCCTTGTGCTGAGATGGGCCATGGGAGTTGTGGAGGGCTTGGCAATTTCCATGAGTCCCAGTAACAATCTGTACAATGCTAAACCATTTCAAATTGCAGTAGCAGCCACTGTGAACAGCTTTCTCTTTAATCTCTTACCCTTTTTATTCCTTAAAAAAAGTCAGAAAGCTCAGGCTAGAATACAGGGCAACTCACCTTCAGTAGTGGCAACCTGACCACCACGCCAACCAGAAGGCCACTCCGTCTCTCAGGATTTGCACTTGTGGTATGAGATGGAACAGAACAGTGAATAAAGAGGGTACCAAAGCAATGACATGTCCGCGACTTGGACCTGGGGAGACAGATAATTCAGTGGATTTAGGGGCAAGCTACTTGAAGTGAACAGCTAATGCTTTTCTCCAATATTAAAACAAGCAAGTTGTTTTGAACAGGAGTTACTTTACTGAGCGTTATGTGTAGGAATCTGGAAATTATTCATTCTTGTATTTTATTTAAAAATGATTCACTATAAGTAACATAAAAAGCGGTGCTCTCGGTGCTCTCGGGTACCAAGACCTTCCTAACTATCAAGTTGATACTTAGTTCCCCTAAACTCACTCACGAGCTCTGTCATTTTGCAGCATTCCACTTCTCTATGCTTTTAAGAGGCACAGTCTTCCTTCTCCCCAGGGAGCTGAACTTCAGAAAGTTTGATTAATTTTCATATATGCTGCGTTTTCTATTCCCATCACTGCTGCCTCCAACTTTGTGCTTCTCCTCAGTGAGCTTATTTTTGGCCCATTTTTGGCATTGAATTTCAGAACCATTGTTTTTCATAGACACTGGCGTCGGCCAGTCTTTTTTCAGATTTCTTTCTCAAGCAAACGTTGTCATTGTACATGACATATTATGTATTCTTGAAAGGGCATTTTAAAATGAATACATCATCCCACAGAGGAATTAAGGGAAGTCTTAGTAAAGGGACATGACTATTAGCCATGAAACAGGAGACCAGGAGCAGTGACTCTGTAGGGAGGTGGGACGCATGCTTGAGGGTGGTAATTTTCACCACACAATGACTCTTCTGTGGCTGACCAGGAGGTGTTGCTGACCTAGCAATGTCACCCTTCTATTGAAGGTCTTATAAGTTATTGAGCATCTGTTATGTACTGGGAATTTCTAGCCCTTCCTCAGGAATTACTTTCACTGTGGCTATGGCCATGTGGAGACTGTGGGAGCTCCCTGAGAGCAGCTGTGATGCGGCAGTAGAGAGGAATGATTGATTTGACTGACTTTGAGGTTGGAGAAGAAGGGTAAAGAGAGGAGATGAAATCTTTAGTTAAGAGCTGTGAAGGGGGACAAAAATCTGTTGCAGTAAATGAGGGGAAAGAGAAAGACGTAATATCAAAGAGATACTCTATGTTTGTGTGCTGGTGATGCTGAGGAAGTAAGAGGGGATAGAGCCCAGAGTCCAGTGGAAGAAGGAGCAGGACTTATCATTCTCTTAAACTGGAAAGAAGGCCAGAATGGGTAGTACAGGTGCAAGAAGATTAAAAGTTTGTATGTAGGAAGATGAATGTTTATTATTTTTTTAAAACAGCATCTCTCTCTGTGGCCCAGGATGGGGTGCAGTGGTGTGATCACAACTCACTGCAGCCTCGACTTCTCAGGCTTAAGTGATCCTCCCACTTCAGCCTCCCTGGTAGCTGGGACTCTAGGTGTGCACCACCATGTCCAGCTAATTTTTGTACTATTTTGTAGAGATAGGGGTCCCACCATGTTGCCCAGGCTGGTTTCAAATTCCTGGACTCAAGGGATCTGCCTGCCTCAGCCTCCCAAAGTACTGGGATTACAGGCGTGAGCTGCCACACTAGCCAAATGTTTCACTTAATTGACTGTTTTTTCAATGAAATGAGGCAAGGATACTGCTAAGAGTGAGGAGAGAAGAGAAGGTGTGAAATGGTCCTTTTGGAGAGAGAAAATGAACATAAATAATAGGCTTACCAGGTTATGTGGCTGTAACAATTCCACTGATGATTAGCAGAATGATTTTACTATACAAGCTGCCTGCCAGCCTGTAAAGAACTGCTCTCTGAAACACCATCCCCACGTCACTTCCCACTCTTTTACCCTCATTGTCCTCCTGTTATCTTTACCATGATCCATGTTAAATCTTTAACTGCTGGCTTGAATTAATTCACACTAATCTGGAACTCACTGGAAATGGAAATGAATAATACATAAACATTTCAAAGACATTTGGGTCAGAATAGGGGCAGTCTCCTTACTTAAAGCAATTTGTCTCTAACAGTGTAATTTTAGGAACTAGGTACAGGTAAACATAAGTTTTTCTGTTGCCTCCCAAATTCTGCTACAGAAGTGACAGTTTATACTTCTGATGTCACCTGGCATCTTATTTTTCAGACTACTATTGTGCCAATCGTTACACTTTCACTTAAAAGCTGTATCCTAATATGTTAAAAAGAACCACTTAACATTCTTCCATGAAAGAATGTAAGCCCTGGAGGCTGGGCATTGTGGTTGGCTCATGCCTGTAATCCCAGCACTTTGGAAGGCCATGGAGGGCGAATCACCTGAGGTCCGGAGTTTGAGACCAGCTGGCCAACATGGTGAAACCCCATCTCTACTAAAAATACAAAAATTACCTGGGTGTGGTGGCTGGCGCCTGCAATCCCAGCTACTTGGGAGGCTGAGACAGGAGAATTGCTTGAACCCGGGAAGTGGAGGTTTCAGTGAGCTGAGATCACGCTACTGCAGTCCAGCCTGGGCAACAAAAGGGAAACCCTATGTCAGGAATAATAATAATAATAAAATAAAAAAGAAAAAGAAGAATGTAGTCCCTGGAAATATTGAGCTAGTTTATTTAGGTGTCATTTCTTGCTCTAATTAAATCATGAACCAAACATCATAAGGAAAAGACTGCAAGTTTAACATTGCCTCATTCTCTGCCCAGAATTCACTACTTCATCTTAGGCGTTAGGTATATGGATAACATCCACCTGGACCTGTGAAATTGTCCCAATTTAGAGGTAAGAGAACAGGGTACCTTAATAGTCTTCCTTGGGAGGAAACTGTCTGTAGAAAAATACCCTGATAAGCACCAGAAAGCAATTGCGACTCCGAGACCTCTAAGAGAGCAGAGGGTCTCATACGTAAAGGGAGGAGTGGAATGTGTTTGTTACCCCCATAGAAAGAGGAGCCAACAGGAAGAGAGTGGAAACTACAGGGAAGAAGGGAAGAGAGGTCAGCGAGATGGTGGGAAGCTGGCACTAGACAAGATGGGATCTTGATAGAATGGTAACTTTGTTATTTTTCTTGTTGTAAATATGACTTTAGCTGCTCCTTTGCCCCCAAACTTTACATTCACATTTACTGGGTGTGTGTTTAGTGAAGTTCAAAAAAAGAGGCTGTTTTTCTTTTATACCACCCTTGAGCAACACAGACACAACGTACTAGGAGTGTGACAGTTCTATGGTTTGAGCTGGCCAGGAGAATATAAACATCCTCAGGAATTCCCAGGTATACTGAGGAGGGCTCTGAACTTCCACAAGCTGGGGTAAAGCAATTTTATCTAGAATTTTGACAGACCAGGATTCACAGCCAGCATTTGGGTTATGTGCTTCATTCTGGGACCCAATCTGACGTGGGTTCTTCTGTCCCCTCACGTGTTCCTGTGGTTGTCACCCCACTTTTCAGTATCTCCCTGGTTAGAGTCAGTAAGAATCAAATCGAAGCATTTTAGCCAGTGTAGCCTGTGCTTCTGTCTCAGGAGGGAAATACAGCTATTCAGCATGACATGAGCTTAATTCTAGCCTGGGGAGTGGAGAAACTTTCGCAATAAAGTTTGTTGACTTGTTGATGACGAAGCTTTGTTTATGGGTGTTGTCTGAGAAGGCCTTTACCACCTGTTATGTTGCCGTTCTGAGTACTGTATGAAAGCTGGGACCTAGGTAAGTGGGTGGGGACTTGAGGGTTCAGGATGGAAAAGAGACTGTTTTCACTGGTGCTGGCCTACTTCTGCGATAATGATGCTAACAAGGAAATTCTGTTGCTGACTTGCACCGGAAGTGTTATCTGTGTTTAAGACATGAAGACGGGATAAATGCTGACAGATTTTTTATTATTCTCGTCAGTACGGAGGTATAACAGGACTTTACCTCTGTGTGTACTTATTCTGCTTTGAAGCGTTATTTTTTCCTACCAGAAAACTGGGGATAGGAATGCATGTTTTGATGGAGGCTGGGGGTCACCAGACATAAGGAAACAGCTCTGCATGCAGAGACAGAATATCTAACTTCCAAGTCTAGCTCTGACACTAATGCTGCTTGTGACCTTGGGTACGCCTTTCAACTTTAATATGAGAGAGTTAGAACAAAGGATCACTAGCCCCCTGCCCTTTGCTTTAACATTATTCAATTCTGATTTTCTCGTGTCATGGATGGTTCTTCAGCACATATTTATCTAGTGGTTTTGGCATTGTGGCTGTTCACTAATAGCCTTGAAAAATTATGAGGAAATTATTTCTATAATCAGAGGCAAAAATGAAGGAAACTTTCTTGGGAGTCAAAGGAAATGTCAAAGCACTGAAAATAGCATAGAGTGATGGAATTTGGATGGGAGGTGGTGTTGTGAAGACAGGGTTTTGCAGTCCCAAACCAGGACTCTGCCTGATGTTTGCAGATCAGCCTCGCTGTTACTGTAGTACATGGTATCCACCAGTGCAGAGTGCCTGAACCCAGGATGCATGGTAAAGAAGCAGAGGTTAAAATAGGAGCGGTTTCCCAGTGTGCATGGACAAAAGGACATGTGTACACTGAGAGAAAAAGTGTAGCTTCCTTCTAAATACATTTCCTCCTAGGCCAAGACAAGAAGGAAAGCCATGTCCTCAGACAACTGCTCTTCTCCATGGGACTAGATTGGAAAGGACTGAAGGAAGAAGAGTCAGTGACAACTTTAGTCAATGACTCTGATATGTACATCACATCTGAGTTGACATAGGTCATGCCATGGGCATCAGAAATGACCTCCTGCTACATAAACGGCACGTCAGCTCTAAGAACTGAAAGTGGAATGTGAAGGCTGTGGTTGACTCACAGGCCATTGGCAGTCAGTATTCCCCAAGAACAGATTAATAAGGGTCAAGAGAGAAGTGTGGATGACACCTCAATGAGCCATACCTCAAATCTGCCCCCCGCCCCAAGATGCTATCTCTTCCTCTTCAAGGAAAAGGCAGAGAGGGTAGTTCTAGCAGTAGAGTTCAGAAAAAGGTTCCACTTGGATGGTGATTTGGATTTCTGGCAGAAGCTGGGGCCATTACTGCAGGCATAAGAAGTGCTGGAAGGGAGCTGTCAGTTGTGTCCAGTTGGCTCAAAAGATGGGAGCTTTGCAATCTTCCACAGTAAAATAACATCAATGTCTGCGAGACGCATCCACAAAGAAGGTGTAATAACACGGTCTATTGGTAGAATGGGTGCAGTAGCAGTAAGTGAAAATAAAATCTGAGTGGCTGCAGCTAAGCACAAATATGACCAATTCCATTAGCGGAGGCTCTGCCAAAATATACACAAGTGAGATAAGAATAAGACCATTTGTATACTATAAAACTGCCCAATTATTTGCCGGTTCCTTCCTTGCATAAGGACAGGTCAGGGCCAAAGGAGAATTTTCCTGACCTCAATATAGAAATACCAAAAGACAGCTGACCTGAGGTCAAAAGGGTTACCAACATCTGGTTATGGATTAAAAAAATAAAAGAATATTAAAAAAGCAGAGCCTACCCTGCCAAGATGTGGAGGTAGGAGAATTTCACAAGTTGAACTATTACATACTTTAGCTATGCTGTCCGGGGCTGTGGCATTAATAACTTTGCTTGTGCATTACACTTTCAGATACTCCTTTGCAATGAATCTGTTAAACAGGCATCTCTTCCTTTCCCTTGGGAAGCTTACCTTCTTCTTCTTCTTCTTCTTTTTTTTTTTGGAGACAGTTTTGCTCTTATAGCTCAGGTTGGAGTGCAATGGCATGATCTTGGCCCACTGAAACCTCTGCCTCCCAGGTTCAACTGATTCTCCTGCCTCAGCCTCCCAAGTAGCTGGGATTACAGGCATCTTCCACCATGCCCTGCTAATTTTAGCATAGAGAAGGGGTTTCACCATGTTGGCCAGGCTGGTTTTGAACTCCTGACCTCAGGTGATCCACCCACCTCAGCCTGCCAAAATGCTGGGATTACAGGCATGAGCCACTGCACCGGACTTGGGAGCTTAACTTCTAGTGTGGGGATGGAAGGTGGAGACATTCAGCAAACTTCAAAAGTGCATTATAATGTACCAGAGATGTCATATGATACGGACAACTAGAGCAAGTAGAGAGGATGTGGAGAGAAGAAATGTAAGATATGGCTGTCAACGAAGGCCTCACTAAGAAAGCAGTGTTTGAGCAAAAGTGAGAATGAGGTGATGGAGTGAGTCTTGAGGAAATCTGTGTAAAGAGCATCCCCGGGAGGCAGAGAGAACAAATATGAAGACCCTGAAATGCAAGTCTGCCTGGTCCACAAGGAGGCCAGTGTGCCTGGAGCAACATGAGTGATGGGAGAGAAGGTGGTGCAGATCATGTGGGGCTCACCTGCTGTGGAAAGGACTTGTGCTCTGACTGCAGGCGATGAGTTGAGCACAGATGGATTTTATATGACTTGTATTTTATAAGGACCATTCTAGCTACAGTCTTCAGAACAGACTATAAAGGGGTAAGAGGAGATGCACAGAGACAGGTTGGAGACTGGTAATTATCCAGTCAAGGTATAGTGATGTCTTGGATGAGAATGATAGCAGCAGAAGAGGTAAGAAGTGCCAGATTATACAAGTATTTTGAGATGTGATGACAAATTAAATGTAAAGTGTGCAAGGGAAGACTCAAGGATGACTCTTAGGGTTTTGGTTGGGTAACCGGAAGGATGGAAATGCCCTTTGCTAAAATGGAAGAGACTGATGGTATAGCTAGTTTGGGAGGGAAGATCAGGAGTTTGGTTTGGGACATGTTCTGTTTGAGGGCCTATTGAACAACTGCGTGGAGTTATCAAGTAGGCAGTTGGATATATGGGTCAGGAATTCAGGTGAGAGGTCTGTGATAGAGATAGACATTTGGAAGTCGTCAGCAAAACTAGTAGAGATTACCTGGGAAATAATTGTCAATAGACAAGGGTTTCAAAGACTGAGCTATGAGACACTCTTATGTTAAAAGGAGGAACCAGCAATGGAAAATGAGATGGAAAGTTTAATTTTGCTTGCTTTTATTGATAAGCCACTATATACCAGCACTGAAATAGGAATGGGCATAACACAAATCAGACTAGTGCCTGCCCTCAAGTTGCTTACAGGCAATGCATTAAATGGATTGTTTGAATACAATGTGGTAACTTTAAAAAGACATGTATCTGGCAGTGTGGGATCAGGGAAGAGAAATACTTGGTTCAGGTTGGGAGAAATAAGAGAGTCCTTGGAAGAAATAACAGCTGGAACTTAAAAAGCGACTAAACGTTACCTGTGTGAAGAAAGAAGAAAGAGCAGTGAAACAGCTTGGAACATGCTGGAAAATACATATTTATTTGGTGCTGAAATTTCTTCCTGAGAAAGTAGGAGCTTTGTCTCTGACTGTACCCTACAGCCATGAGAGACCTTCATATTAACAAACAGATAACATGACTGATGAATTCGTTACTCTGGCTACATTTGCAGTTTGGTTGAAGAGGTTTGAGTTCAGCCAGCAACATCAATGTTTTAGAATTCAGGAAAACGGCCCCTGTGACAGTCAATTTCAGGGCAGGGTCTCTCCATCCACAGTTCATTCTGGGTTGCTGCCAAAGCCATATGGTGGTTCCATTTTTTTATTTGCTTTTGTTTTCATTGTAATGTGTGTGCAGCAAGCACAGACTGTTCCTAACAACAAGCGGGGAACTGTGGGCGAGAAGAATTGCTCCTCAGGGAAGGAAAGGGACAGCCACTTTGACAACGCCCATTCCATGTTAGAGAGCCTGCTGCACCCAACAACCAAAATGCAAGCAGGAAAAAAGGCCGCATTTGCCAGGAGCTGCGTCCCTCAGCAGGCTGTTTCTTAAGTCTGGGTGTACCAATTCAAAACCAATTCTGAAACCAGACTAGAGTTGAGAATCAGTACCTAGAAGTGAAATAATAACATTTTGAAGTTCATCCTCTTTTTGCCCAAATACTCTGATCTCAAGCCTAAGTCCTGCTGGTGGTTGCTGACTTGCCCCAGGCTGACAGCACGACAAGAAGGGACAGCAGCTGGAGGGGGAGAGAGGACGAGCTTGGAGGCACTGGAGCCCAGTGCTCCAGAGAACAATGAACAGTTGCTAAACTCTTCCTCTCGAGTTTCAGCAGAGTCTATAAACTCAGCACTGTTAATATCCCACTTTCACACATAATAAAACAGAATCTCAGGGCCAGGAATAGTGGCTTACCCTGTAATACCAGCACTTTGGGAGGCTGAGGCAGGGGATCACCTGAGGTCAGGAATTTGAAACCAGCTTGACCAACATGGCAAAACCCCGTTTCTACTAAAAACACAAAAAGCTAGTCAGATGTGCTGGCGGGCACCTATAGTCCCAGCTACTTGGGAGGCTGAAGGAGGAGAATTGCTTGAACCCAGGAGGTAGAGGTTGCAGTGAGCCAGGATCATGCAACTGCACTCCAGGCTGACCACAGAGCAAGACTCCATCTCAAAACAAAACAAAACAAAACAAAATAGAACCTCAATAGCGTCAAGTAATGTGTACGTGCCCACATAAAATTGGTGGGTCTAAAGCGTCAGTTCCTATAGCCTGACTCGAGTCCTTTCTTTGATACTATGAGGATTTCTCTGAAGATACTGAGAGAATTCTGAGTATACTCTCACCTGAAGCACTCATTTCCAAAGCAGATTCCAGGCCAGGCCTCATTCATTACACTTTCTGTGGGCAGAGCTCCAGAGTAGGCAGTGGAACAGCATTCCCCATCTGTATTCTGATCTTGGGAAGGTTTCTCCTTGGGTCTTAGTTTTCTCACTTGTAAAATGAGGATCAGTGGGGTCACTTCCAGTTCAAAAATTAGCTGACTGTAATTCATCTTTAAACCTGACAACCTGAACGCAGCTTGCCAACCAGGCCTTTGCCATATATCTCCTTATCTTTAAATATCCGTGTTATCGAGTGGTATTTTAAGTACCACTAAATTGATGGTTTGATACACAAACACTCACAGAGTTTCCCTGGAAACCTAAGAGAACTGGACATGCCTCCAATGTGGCATTTTTGAGGTACAGCCCTCCCATGGGGGAGGACTAAGCAACTTCTATAGGTCTCTCCTCTTCTAAGGATTCTTTTATTCTCTGCTTTCTTGGCACTGCTAAAGACAAAGAATTCATCGAGAGTCTTAATTTTCCTTCTACTCTGAAATTACAATCTAATTTGGTGGTCATCTTTTAAAAGTTGAAACCAGGCATCTTGCACTTCCCATTAGCTCTCACCCATGTTTGGTTGGCTCTGGTTTTGCTTTTCTGATATTTTTCTCTTTGGAGAAAGGAAAGTGAGAACTAGGGGCATTGGCCAAACAAGTCTGTCCACTTGGTGGAGAGGTTTCCAGATAAGAAGGATCTGAAGGACTTCCCATGGGCGTGAGGGAAATTGCACACGCCATCCGGGGAAGAGGACCAGGAAGTCACTTTTTGTTTTTAAAATAGCAGTGCGGCTCTCAGGGATGACTCTGTGAGGCTCGGAGGATCACAGCTGGGGGAGGATCACAGCTGGGGGAGGCCCCAGTGAGGCTGAGTGTGGGAGCGGAACTGCCAGTCCTGCCTAAAAACTCGAAATGAGTCTTGCTTGGTTCTTCCTCCGCTGGGCGTGAGGCCCCCTGCCCAGGAGGCTGCGGGACAAATGGCCCTGTAGTGGAAACTGGGAAAATTTTAGGCATCTGATCAGAGTGGGAGCCAGCAGGGGGACCACAGTGCTGGACAGGTAAGACATTTCTCCTACTACGGTCTGTTGTTCTGTCTCTGCCTCCCTTTGTAGCAAGATCTCAGGGGCTCCGATGTTACTTAAGGCATCGTCCACTTAAGGTCCTCTTTCCCTGCTTTTCTTTTGCATATCTGTGACATGTACGTTAGGAAGATAAAGTATGTCCAGTCAAGAGCATTGTGCAGACTGTTGGTCTATTTGACGAGACTATGTTAAAGGAAATTGAGTATCAAGCACCTAGCTGGGATCCTTTAGGACTTTTTTTATAACAGACTTTTTTTTTTTTCCAAACAAGTTTTCTCATCCTTAAACAAGGAAATACTATGAAAACCAGTGCATTCATGAGCTACTGAGCTGCTGCTCTTGCCAAGAGGAGCCCTGGATATTCACTCAGCTCTGGGAGAGTCCTTCCAAAGGGCAAGGGGTGACCTTAGAAATGTAAAATGTAGGCTGCAGCCTCACACCCAGGACTGAGAGGAAAGGAGTTTGTAGTCAGCGTTAGGAAGGAGGTCAGTAAAAGTGCTGGGGCTTCATGGCCAGACAGACTTGTTTTGAAAGGAGGAACCCTGTGATGTGTGGCTTGCTTAAACCACATTTTCTCATACTTCAGAAAGCCAGGCCATCCCATTTCACTATAGCTTTTTTCTTCCTTTCATAAAGGGCTAATGTAGTTGTTTTTCAATGCAGTTTAGTTTTGAAACACACAAATAATACTTTAATATATTCTTGTTGTAAAAGAATATCTCTAAACAGATTGTGTGTGTGTGTGTGTGTGTGTGTGTGTACGTGTGTGTTTTGAGGCAGAGTCTTGCTCTGTCACCGAGGCTGGAGTGCAGTGGCACGATATTGGTTCACTGCAAAATTCACCTCCTGAATTCAAGCAATTCTCCTGCCTCAGTATCCTGAGTAGCTGGGACTACAGGCACCCACCACCACGCCCTGCTAATTTTTGTATTTTTAGTAGAGTTGGAGTCTTACCATGTTAGCCAGGTTGGTATTGAACTCCTGACCTCAGGTGATCCACCAGCCTCAGCCTCCCAAAATGCTGGAATTACAGGTGTGAGCCACTGCAGGCGGCCTTCTCTTAACTATTTTTCAAGCTCTGCACCCCCAATATACACTCTCTTTCTCCCTGCTCGAAGATTATTCTATCAATTTTTTTTTGTGTTACCAGTTAAAGGCTTTATTTTCTGTTCTTCTGAGTTCTTAGGATAAACTGGGGCACAGGACTACGATAAATTCTCACATTGTCAAGTTCATGTGATGATCCTAAAATCCTTCCATTCAGTGAAAGAATAAAAGGATACATGGGAAACATAAATAGCTCTTTTAACTCTTAGAAAAGTCTAAAAGAATTTTACTTATTTTTACCTTATTATTTTGTGTTGGTTTTGGCTTTCACAATTAATAATATTAATAATCTCCTAAGGATTAAATTCTAGATTTGCCAATTAGCAATTTGGGCTTTCCCCTTGAAGGCTTTCTTATTATAGAAATGAAAGAAGAGAAAATAAAATAACAGAAAATTAACTAGATGGATAATAGCCAGATTGACAGTTAAAGTGATTGACCCAGAGAAGATAGAGTGAGGGTAGGCGAGATTGTCCTTTTATTCAGTGGATAATAAATGCATTTAACAAATGGGTTCATTTTCCTTCTCTTTTAGTCTTCAGTAGAAAGGTGGCCTTCCCCTCCCCACCAACTGTTAGGAGACAAGCAAATAAAGAAAACATCACTGTGAACAAGTTGATACACCTTATGGAGAGAGGCTTTGGGAAGAAGGTATAAATAGCCAATGTCCAATCCAAAGATAATTACAAACACTTTCATTAGCTATTTTATATTTTCTTGTTCTTTCCAAGGTTTCTCCACCCCAAACTATAGGGCCATTAGGCCTTGCTGATTTTGGACATTCTGTAAAATTTGCCTGCCTTTGTCCCTTCTCCACATCCCTGGCCACTCTGATTAATCATTTTGCCCTAATGCACAGTGTTAGCCACATGACACACTTCCACCGAGGCCCTGTAGACGAGCACTGCCCACTCACTGAGTGCGGCTTCAATGACTGCAATATAGTTACCTCACTTACTGTGCTTGGGGCACTTGGGGACATTTTGGAGCAACTAAAAATATACCACATGGGTTCCCACCTCGTCTGCTTAATGAGAATAATCTGTCTCCTCTAAATATTATGCATTCAATCTCTTGTATTTATAAGCAACTCTTTTATTATCAAAAGACTTTTATGCCTCTTCTTTCACCATGTCACCGTAAAGCAGGTAACTTATTCTCATCTAATGGAATACAAAAGCAAGAGGTTCACAGGTTAATATATTTGCCTTACATGGCACAATGAATCTTTTTGAGGGACTGAGATGAGAAGAAGCCCAGATTGCTGTCTTTGCAGCCCCATTTTTTTTTCTTTTTCCTTTTTTCTTTTTTTTGAGATGGAGTTTTGCTCTTACTGCCCAGGCTGGAGTGCAATGGCACGATCTCTGCTCGTTTCAACCTCTGCCTCCTGGGTTCAAGTGATTCTCCTGCCTCAGCCTCTCGAGTAGTTGAGATTACAGGCATATGCCGCCATGCCTGGCTAATTTTGTATTTTTTAGTAGAGATGGGGTTTCTCTATGTTGATCTGGCTGGTCTCAAACTCCCAACCTCAGGTGATTCACCTGCCTCAGCCTCCCAGAGTGCTGGGATTACAGGATTACAGGATTACAGCCTCCCACCGTGCCCAGCTAAGCCCCATTTTTTTGTCGGTACTGTGAGGATAAAAATGATATGGAATAGAGAATTAATGTGATTGTCTGGATTCTGTCAGCTTTGTAGCTACTGGTAGATATTTTGCTGTAAATCTAAAGGTGAACTAAACTATTGCCTTGTCCAGATATTAGTAGGTTCTATCACCTGCTGTCCATCGGCGTCACCCTAGGAACTTAACAAAAAGAAAACAATGTCCAGACACTTTGCCAGAATAACTGAATCAGAATCTCTGAGGATAGGGCCAGGACATGGTTGGTTTCTTTGTTTGTTTGTTGATTTTAATCTCCAACGTGATGCTGTAATGCAGCTGGGGTTGAGAATCACAGAATCTTGGCTATGTGAGATACAGTGGCAAAATTGAGAAGCAGAAGCAATGCCTGTTTATGAAGCCAAGAAATTAGGGCCAAAGGTACCAGCAATAGTGCAGATCATTAGAATTCTGGCTGCTGCTGTTTATCAGAGGAACAGACACATTTGCATGTGAGAATGAAGGGGAGATTTCCGACACCTCCAACAATGGCACTGATTTTCCAGTTTAAATTGGAACAACCCCACTGACTTCACTATAGATACGTTGGCTTCCTGGGACTTGTAGATTTTACAAAGTCAGATTAAATGTTCTAGGTAAACAGGATGTGCTCTTCTAATGCCAGATGACTATCAGATCATACTTTTTACTCAAGGTCACTTTGTCATGTTGTATCCCAATCCCAAGAAAGAGAGCAAAAAAGAAATACTAATTATCCTTTGCATGAGCTGCCACTTTCTGGGTTGAACTAAATATAAATAGACAATAAGTCATGGCTGTTTTAAAATTATAACATGTTTCCCTACAGCCTTTTCCCCACTGACATTTCTGGATATAGTTCAAGTTAGTATATCTCATCAGTGCAGTGTTTGTCTTCTTGAGAGAGAGGACTACAGGGCCTGTTCAGGATTTATGTCGGTTTCCCCAGGACCTGCAAGTTTCTGCACAGAGTATGTGCTCTAAGAAGGATGGTTGAGTTAAATATACATATTAGCTAAGGGCACACTGTGATTCATAAGTTACTTACCAGCTCAGCATTTCAGATCACACAGGGTGACTCTGGTCATGATGGTTAAAATAATTGGAATCTTCCCTATTCCCTGAATGATAATCACCAATGTGAAATCTTTAAAACTACAGCCTAGTGGAATGAGCTACTCTGGAGTGACTTGCTAAGTACTGAGGAATTGCAAAGGCAGAAAAATCTTTCCTCTTAATCAGCTTAGACTCTTAATGGAAAGCAAGTTACATTCATTGAGAATTTTAACAACAAACAATATTTACCAAGTACCTCCTATGTGGCAGGAACTATACTCAGTGATTTATAAAGATAATTGTTAACCCCTTTAGTTATTCCAATAATTCAATGCCTCAGATAAAATTATAATCCCTATTTTATAGATGGGGCAATCCAGAAAAGTTAAGTAAATTGCTGAGACAAAAAGCTGGGAAATAGTGGCATGTTAGGATTCCATCTCAGGCAGTGTGACTTCAGAGTCCATATGCCTAATTACTGTGCTATGCACAAAAAACACGCCGTGCTGAAAAGTGATGCACATGGCAGGACCAGATGACTAGCTGAGCAGAGAAATGCAGTGCATGCAGTGGAAAGATATATCTTTGGGGAGGACAAGAAAAGAAGCAATATGCCAGAAAGGTCAGAATTGAGACTTTGGAGGCAAGCTTGACCACTTGCCAAGTGTGTTCATTTAGCCAATGTTCAGTGTTTCTTTAGCCAAAGCTCAGTTTCCTCATCTGTAAAATGGAGATGGTGGTAGTTCTCATCATACGGGGTGATAATGATTAAATGAGTCTAGTCATGTGTCGTGCTTAACCTAATGCCTGCCATATAGCAAGTGTCTGGCACACAGCAAGTGCTCGGTAAGTGATAGAGCAATTGTTGTTGTTACCAAATAAATAAGCAAGACGTGAAATGATGAGTAAAACTCAGAAAACAAAAATAGAGCATAGCAGTTGCCAAGAATAATGTGAGAAGAAGCTGCAAGGTAGCAATCATTCCACCAATATTTTCTGCTAATATTGATGGCAATACTTTGCAAAAGAAAGTACAATAAAAGCTGGAATCAGGTCAGTTTGTTCTTTACCCAAGTGTTATGGGAGAGAAATTGACAGAGCTCATTTTACATGAGGTCATGGTGATCATGCTTGCCTGGTGAATTAGCTTAAATATCCTTTGGGCATTTGCAAATGTTTAAAGTATTTAAATATGATACAGCCACAATTTAGGAAGAATAGTGTTCTGGGCAAATAAATTCCCTGCTGCTGTGTTGGATTATTGGTCAGGGAAGAAAGGACGGAGGAGCCCATTCAGGAGATTATTGTAACCATCTAGAGGTAAGATGATAATGTCCAAACCAATGTGGTGGCCCAAAGTGCAAGCCAGTGTGGTGAGATGACAATATCCAAACCGATGAGGGGCTCTGAGCGCATCAGCAGCAGGTAATAAGACTTAGTGCCTGGTCAAATTGCTGCTCCTACTCCTGCACTGCTTGTGTGTCTAAGGACACCTGTTAGGCCGTGAGCCTGGGAGACTGGAGAATGAAGCCAGCAGTTGGCAAATCTGGGAAGGGACAGGTTAGCAGAGAGCAGTGGAAGAGGAGACAAGTTCAGTTTTCAATGATCTGAATTTACACTGAAGTGGAAATAACATAGTTGGAAAGACATGCCTAATATCTAGCAAAGAGAGGAAATAGGTATGGAGAGGAGAGATAACTTTGGGGACAAGAAAAGAGGCAATATACCATAAAGGTTAGAGGGTGGAAACACAGTTTGGAAAATTCACAAATAAATTGATAATTGGAGCTATGGAAATGGATGAGCTCACTATGAGAAAATGTCAAGAAAGAAGAGCTGTAGACTCAGGAGAGGTATTTGGCAGGGCGCACAGTCAGGAGGTTGCAGGATGATGAGGATGGGAGGATAGAAGGAGAAATGGTATAAGCTCAGGAGCCTTGGGAACCAGGAAAGAGAATGGGGGCTCTGCAGAGGAGGAGGCCATGTACAAGTGGAGCAGGTGCCCACTGCAGGCCAGGGAGAGTGAGGACTGCAGCAAGTGTTACAGGTTTGCCTTTACCGAACACTTTTCATAATGCGGTGAGGACTAAAGCCAAACTGTCCAGAGCAAGGAAACACTGAACTAGGAAGGACTTCTCAGAGTACCTTATTTCTTGAGGTTGGAGAAGGTGGGATACAGTAATACTTTTATTTTTTCATTTGGAGTAGTGCACACATTACATGGTCAAAGTCTAACAAAATCCCTAGAGAAGGAAATGAAGATTTAGAAGAGAAGTCACCGGCCAAGGACAGCAAAGCCTTTTCTTAGAGAGAACTAATGGATGGGGGCCGAATAGGGAGGAAGGGCAGGCTAAGGTGGCCCTGCCAATTACTGTGATGTTGGAATATTTTAAGCCACGTGGCAAATAACTGCTTCCTCCACCCCCTGGCGTGCCTCCCCACCCCCTGGGGTGCCTCCCCACCTCTGCTTTAGCCGTCTATCCCCTTTCCTGGGATCCTCCACAGACTTCCCTACTATCCAGCAGTGATACTGCTAAGGTCTGGCCCAGCAGGAGACCCCCACTCCCTGCTCCTGCACAGTGGACAGATACTGTTATGATTGGCCCATTATTATTATTATTATTAAAATATTCAAGTATTATTTTAGATCTTACCTAATATGTGGTAGAACCATAGAACTCTAAGGCTTGAGAACAACCTAATATAAACAACCTAATGTAAAATGAGCTCTGCCAAATTTTCTCCCATAACACTTGGGTATAGAGCACACTGGGCTGAGTGTGGTGGCTCATGCCTGTAATCCCAGCATTTTGGGAGGCCAAGATGGTTTGATCACTTGAGGTCAAGAGTTTGAGACCAGTCTGGCCAATATGGTGAAACCCTGTCTCTACTAAAAATACAAAAATCAGCCAGCATAGTGGTGCATGTGCCTGTAGTCCAGCTGCTCGGGAGGCTGGGGCAGGAGAATCGCTTGAGCCTGGGAGGTGGAGGTTGCAGTGAGCTGAGATCACACCATTGCACTCCATCATGGGCATTGCAGTGAGACTCCCTCTGAAAAAAAAAAAAAAAAAGAACAAACTGACCCACTCCACAGGGCTTCCCTCCATCTGCAATTGGAATGCACGCCTGGCATTGTTTTGCCAGGGCTTAGGGAAACCCCTCCACATGGTGAATTAATGCAAGATAGACTAGATAAGAGCAGAGTTAGGAACTCAATGTTTTCATACAGATGGCAATCTCTTGCTTAAAGGCTAAGCTCCTCGGTGACTTACAACAAGGAAAGATGGATAAAAGGTTATCAACACTGCCCACATGTGCAGTGTGTTTTGGAAAACTTGATCCCATTGTATACAAACAAATGTTCCCCTGTAATCTGATAATACTGAGCTTCCCTGACACAATGCTTCTGCAGGGCCTGATTTCAAGGCAATAGAAAATTAAATAGAAAAAAAATGTCTTCAAGGCAGTTCTTTAATTGGTATTGTGTCCCTTGTTTGTGTTAAATAAATATTTAGCTTATAGTTCTACATGTGCAAGAGATGAATCATCTAATCAAATAAGGTCAGCAAAGATAAGTCTCACCACCTCTGCAGCTGAAAATACAGATTTATGAGGGCAGGCTCTTAAAGTTATACTTAAGGGCTTTTAATTTGTACTTCTACAGTTATGGGAGGTGGCTACTGATGACACTCTATCCTTATTGCAACTTTATGCCGCGTAGAAATGAGCAGAGGAATAATCACAGTAAAATTTGCAATGATAGTTCTCCTGAAAGTTGGCATTGCCAACTATCATCTCCCATTAAGAGAAACTCTATTCTTGATTAGAATGCTTATATGTGCTCATCTATTTTCAGATTCAATTAGTCTCTATTTTGATAAGTATGCATTTCCAAAAGGGCTGCCTGAGCATAGTCTGTATCCCAGAACACAGGGGTTGGGGGACACTAGTTTATATGCCCTTGGTTTTTTTCAAAGGTTACAATATTGTGTCCAGTTATCCGGCTACAGGCCAAGGTTTAGTAAGAAGCATGATTTCCCTTGCTATTGTACTAATACAATTAGTTCCTTTCTTAAAGAGAAAGCTATGTATATAACATCACCTACTGCATGGACATGAAAGCTCAGCAGCTTACATGTAGATAGAACCTTCACCCTCTCCTTCATTTTGCAAACACATTTCTTAGGTTTCATGTACTCACCATCCCCAAGTCCTTATCCCTCAGACACTCTGTAACTCTTCCCCATATAATTTCCATCCAACCATCCCAATGGGGTTTTCTTTGCTAAGAGCATACCATGTCTCCAAATCCAATGAGCAATATCAATCTCCTCCTTAATGGACTTCTCGGCATCACTGGACATAGTCGACCATCCCCTTCTTTTTTTGAGGGTGATGGAATTTCAACCTTTCCGCCCAGGCTGGAGTGCAATGGTGTGATCTTGGCTCACTGCAACCACCACCTCCTGGATCGAAGTAATTCCCCTGCCTCAGCTTCCTGAGTAGCTTGGATTACAGGTGTCCGCCACCACGTCCAGCTGATTTTTGTATTTTTAGTAGAGATGGGGTTTTACCATGTTGACCAGGCTGCTCTCAAACTCCTGACATCTGGTGATCCACCCGCCTTGGCCTCCCAAAGTGCTGGGATTACAGGCATGTAATCCCATGTAATCCCGGGAGCTACCGCACCCGGCCCCCTTCTTAAAACTTGACTTTCCCTGGTTTCCTTGATTCTCAACTAGCCTTGTTTGCCTCCTGTTCCTGCCTCTCTGGTTTCCTTCCTGTCTCAGGTGATTAGCGACTCTTTAGAGCTGGTGACAGGAGCACTAAGAAAAATTTACTGAGGCAGTTGTAGGAAAAGAAAGGCAGATTTATCAGAAAAAGTATGAAAATACGTTGCAAGGATGCAATGGGCAGGCCAGCAGAAAGGAGCTGACTGCAACAAGACACAGCCTTGCTGGGGGTTTTATAGAATGTTGCTTCTATTGTGTGCTGAAGAGGGCTTTGTGTAGTGCTGACAATGCCAAGGTTGCAGGGAGCTAACTTGCATTATTTCTAATCAGGCAAGAGTCTGATCATAAGTTGGGCACAGGAAGATTGTGAGTTATTTGCACTGGAAGGCTATGTGTTCTGGACCATGAAGAAAGGCAGATTTATAGCTTATCTGCTTTATACTTTTGCTTTCACCTGGTCCTGCCAGCCTGATTCTTTTTCCCTAATTAGGACTCCACAATTTCCAATAGTCTTGGCCTGGTCGTCTTTCTCAACTGGACCTTTGATTGTTAGAATTCTGGGGGATTTGTTCCTAGGCTGCCTTCTCTAGTCTCTCTATTGCCTCCCTAATCAATCTTACCTAATCCTTTAGTTGCAATGACAAGTCCTCCCCACCTTGGCCTCTGCTCACCTTACCAGCTCTGCCTTGTACCCTTCACCTGCTCTCTTTTCATGTTCCAGCCACTCTGGCCTGATTGCAGTTCTTCAAATGTCTCATGCTCTTTCTTCACCTCAGGGTCTTTGCACATGATCTTTTTTTCCACCTAGAACCATCTCCTTCCCCTTTTTCCAAACTCCCCTGTCGTTTTTAGCTAACTCCAACTTATGCTTCAGGTTTTGACTCAATTAAATACTTCCCCTGGAATATCTTCCACAAATCCCTAAGACTAAGTCATGTCCTTTTGATACAGACATTTGTAAACAGTTCAGCATAATGGTTCAGGGAATAAGCTCTGGAGTTAGACTTTCTAGGTTCAAATCCTGGCTCTGGCACTCACCAGCTGTATGATCACAGGCAAAATATTTAACCACTCAGTGGCTCAGTTAACTTTATATCATACTAGATCTGTGCCCTTTAATTAGATATCATGCTAAAACCACCCCATTAGGATTGTAAAGATTAAGTGATTTAATAATGTCAGTGCTGAGTTTAGTGCCTGGCACATAGTAAGTCCTCAACAAATGTTAATATTATGATTATTCTTCTTGGTAGCACTTTCACAGCCACAGTTAAACAATGAATTGAGTAATTTATTCTTCAATAATGTTCATCCACTTTATTAGACTTCAAGCTTCATGGAGACAGGGTCCATCATCTTGTTTACTGCTACTTCCCCTTCACTTAGTAGAACTCTTAACATGTAACGGGACTTCATAAATGTTTTTCCAGTAAAGGAATACACAAACGAATAGATGAGTAAAGGAATAAATAGTTTTACTTCATGGAATATTTATAACCATAAATATAATACAAGCAGGAAGGCTAAGGGCCTAGACTAAGTGTGTGTAGGTATTCAGGGGAAGTAGAGACTATTTATAACTGGACAGATCCGGAAACCTTCATCTGCGAGGAAGCCCTTTGCCTGGACATTGAAGGATGGATAGAATCTGAATATGCAGTGATTGTTCTGGGGCTAAGGGACAGAAAAAGATGAGGATTCCTAAAACAAATAAATGGCAGGATTATTTTGATTTTCCCAAACACAGGAAAATTGTTTGACAGTAATTGCTCCTGTCCACCCCCAAAATTAACTCTCAAAGATTGACTTGGCATTCTTACTTTCGCATGAGCACTGGAAAATATCTTGCACTATTTTAGCTTATGAAAAAGCAACTGACTTTGGTAGTGAAAATATTAGAGATGTTTATTACATATGCTCACTCTTATAAATAAAGTCACTTTCACTGATCCTTAAGGAGAACCTTAAGGATCAGTGAAAGTGATTTCCTTTATTCTGAAAGCAGTGAAAAATTGAAAAGGGAATGTTGTGAGAAGAGTGCTTGAGGAAAATCAATTTTGCATCTCTGTAGAGAGAGAGAGTAGAGAAATAAAGAAAGGAGGCCATTGCTATGGCATACATGAGGGGCGGTGAAAGCCTGGATTGTGTAGTACGTCAGAGGTAGGGGGATAAATGCAAGATAGTTACAGTCAGTCTCAGAAGTTAACCTGAGTGAGGCTGCATTTGAGTAGAAATGACTGAAGAATTTTAGACTTTTAGAATAGTAATAGAAGACTTGAAGAAACCAACTCCTGCATCCCAATTTTGAAATCATTGGGTGCAGTCAAACCCCTGGATTTTACTGATAAGAAAACAGTCTCAGAGAGATAAAGTGACTTGCCCCACATTACACAGCTAATTAGTGGCAAAGTGAGGCTAGAAGTTTCTTTCCAGTTGCCTGGTCAGGTGTCTGTAAAGTTTTTCTTTGTGTTCTGGAGATGGTGTTTCACTCGTTGCCCAGGCTGGAGTGTAATGGCTCAATCTCGGCTCACTGCAACCTCTGCCTCCTGGGTTCAAGGGATTCTCCTGCTTCAGTCCCTCAGATAGCTGGGTTTGCAGGCACCTGCCACCATGCCCAGCTAATTTTTTGTATTTTTTTTAGTAGACACGGGGTTTCACGTCAGGCTGGTCTTGAACTCCTGACCTCAGATGATCTACCCACATGGGCCTCCCAAAGTGCTGGTTAATTTCCCACCAAGAAGATCTCTTAGCTCAAATGGCACCTTGTTCTCAGAGGAATAGGCTGCTTTGTTTCTAATTTTGCCACTACCATATATCAGCTGTGTGGTCTCGGTGAATTAGTCATCCATCTAAGCTTCTGTTTTCCATATCTGAAAAGTGGGGGTAATTTAATAGTATCAGAGGCTTCTTGAGAGGGTTAGACGGCATAACCCTTGCATAACCCTTGCTCCTGTTCTCAGCAGCAGGTCTAGAACATAGTGAGCACCCCTTAAGGTTGGGCTCCTACAGTCATTCTCACACCAGCAGTTATTGCCCATAATCCTATCATACGTGGTTGCTCCAATTGGCTAAAATTTTGAGAATCATTGGTAGATCTCTTGGAGTTCTGACTGATTCAGTTCCTACCTACCTAGAAAGAGCTACACTTAGCTCTTTCTGGGCCGAGTTTTCTGATCTCAGCGCTGATGAAGGATTTCTAACAGAAGAGTTGATCTTAAGCACTGATTGTTTTCTTATTGTTTATTTATTTATTTATTTTTTTCTTTTAGAGAGATAGGGTCTTGCTCTGTGGTGCAGGCTTAACTAGAATGGTAAAATCATAGCTCACTGCAGGCTTGAACTCCACAGCTCATGGATTCAAGCCATCTTCCCACCCCAGACCCCTGAGTAGCTAGGTGCATGCCTCTGCACTAAGCTAATTAAAAAAAAAATTTTTTTTTGTACGATACAGGATCTCACTTTGTTGCTCAGGCTGGTCTTGAACTCCTGGCTTCAAGTGATCCTCCCTCCTTGGGCTCTGAAAATGCTGGGATTGCAAGGCATGAGTTACCATACCCAGCCAGCACTGGCTGTTTCTAAGAGATGTGAGAACAGGCCAGTTCCACAGTGAAGGTTCCTGGTGCACAAATCACTCTGCAAGAGAACGTCATTAATGGTGGCTTCAAGGAACCCAGACCATTCATCCTCCAGGTGCAGTGTTGCTGAGAACCTTGATGACATATTCCTGGCATATGATGTCAGGCTGTGCTTTATTTTCCTCTCCCTCTCTTCTAACTTCACAGACAGGAAAATGGAGTCAGAGGAGACCAGGAAGTTGCTCACAGCCACGAGGTTAATACTGAGGGCTAGGTCATATTTCCCAGCTTTTCTAAGAAATAGCTGGCTCACACACGTTGGTGAGTTTTAGTAGAGAGTGTCCTAGATTTTAATTTAAAAAGAGAGGGAGATTGGGAATGACATCTGTTCATGTTCTTTCTCTTTCTGCCTCTGTTTCTCGCTTTGTCTCACAGTCTTTGTCTGCCATTTACTCCAGGAATTTTAGAAGAAATATGAACTTTTGGGGAATTTAGTATTAGAGGGGCCCCACTGAAGACAAATTGCCTTGAATATAGGATTTTTCCCCCCATTGCCTAAGTTATACCGTTTTTACTTGCTTCCTTACAAGTACAGATACCTGTGAGCTGGAAGGTTTGTACGATTAATGATGTGGGTTAAAGAAAAGTTTGTCTTCAGGTCTCTATCCAGGTGTGGCAGCAACCCCTAAAGCTGAAGTGAATTTCAGCTGGTATCTCTGTTCCCATTGTTCAGGTCCATGCCATACTGGTTGTCAAATATGTTGACTATTTTCTTTCTTTCTACGTAGTGGCTTTCTCCTTTCTTTTGACTGAAGAATCCATGACCTTTGCTGTGTAACTGATGACTGTATGTCACGTTCTGCATCCAGAGAACACCCTCCTCCCCGTGGTGGGGTCCTTCCTACAACTCCATTTCTTTTGGCTTGTGATCTTGTTGTCAACAAATGAGTCAACATAGATAAGGATGTTAATTTATCCAAAATTGTCTCAGCAGAGGCAGAGGGTGGGGGAAGATGGGGACAGTATTGGCCAATGGCCTATACAAAGGGCCAGACATGACTACTTGGGAACATTGGAATTCTTGCTAACTCTGACCAAACAAAAGGATGCACTGCTGACATTGGGAAACTGTAGAAAGATATGGAGCCAGCTCTAGTCCTTCTAGTATGTGAGTCCTTCCTTGGTTATCAGATTCGAAGGGAGGCTCATTAACTATTCAGTTACTAAGTCTCTTCTCCTTGATTAACTGCCTAGGTAGGGAACCAATTAGTATGACGTACTAGGTTGGAGCCTGAAAAAACTATTTTGCCTCTCAAATACCTGACTCATTCTATATTAGCCTGTTCAATACCCACAAAGTCACACCGTCTTTCAATAAGGGAGAGAAAACTTCCAATAGAAAATTAAGCAGGGCATTGCTTTGATTTCCCCACAGCAGAGGCATCTGGTCTTAAACAATTGCTATAACCTAAATTGCAAAGCATTTCCCCCAAACCATTGAGTTTCAGAATTTAAAAAATGTGTTTGATTGTCAAATTTGCAAATTGGATCGGTTTTCCAGTTTTCCACTGAGGAAGAGGAAAAGGTGGCCATTGGCAGCTGGCGATTGAAATACGATTTTCCCTGGCATGTAAACCTGGCCTATCATCAGTGTGTTATCCTGGCCATGCTTTCCTGGTGCTCCCTGCAACACTGCAGCCAAAGCCTTCCCTTCTGGATGGTTGCTTTCTGGATTATATTGACAATCAGAATAATAATTATTGCAGCCTGCATTTCTGGAGTTCTTCATGGTCTTTAATCTCATCTGAGTCTCAGAAAACTGTGAGAGAGAATTAGGGGTGGTACAATTATTTCCATTTTAGAGACGGGCAAACTTGGACTCAGAGAAGACAATGACTTACACAAGGACACAGTTTCTAGTAATCCCGGATCCTAACCCATACATTGTGTCCCTTAGTCTAGCATTCTTTTGACAACAACACATGGGCATAGAAAAGCCATTAGGAGAGGAGTGTGCACAAAGTAGATTGCCTTGGTCCCCAGACCTTCTAGGGTCGAGATTATTCCATGTGACGCCATACTTTTTAAATGCAAGAATGATTAATCTGGTCACCAAGAAGCTGTTATCATCAGCATTATAAAGGGAATTTTCAAAAATCAATACATAAGGCCAGGTATGATGACTCACGTCTGTAATTTTGGCACTTCGGGAGGTTGAGGCAGGAGGATTGCTTGAGGCCAGGAGTTCAAGACCAGCCTGGGCAATAGAGTGAGACCCTGTCTCAAAAAATAGAAATAAAATAATATGAAAAATTTTTTAAAAATCAATGAATAAGATGAGATATATAATGATACTAATATTCCATAGTATGCATTATAATATGAAATGATACTATAAGATACAACTTACATTTTTATAACCAAGTCCAGCAGTTTTCACACTAATGGATCATAGTCTATTCATAGTCATGAAGTCCATTCAGTGGGTTGCTACCAGAATTAAATTAAAAATGGGGTAAGATACTTTATGATAGAATTGAAAATACCAAAGTACATTGCATGTAGCAAAACTGAAGTGTTCCCTATTCAGTTTTTTTGTTCATAACTTATGTGTACTAGATGACAGTGTTTAAAATATTTCTTACACATGCATCTGCTACCTTTTCCTGTTTACATGTACCATTCTCAGCCTCTCAACCCCCGTTATCCTAATATGATCATCACCCAAAGGTCTGGGCGGAGAATGCTAAGTTATTTCCTTCGTGCTCCTCCGTCCTTTTCTCTCTCTATTGAAAAGGTTCTCGTGTAGGATGACCTTCAAGACAGGGCTTGAGAGTTCTTTCCTTGTTTAAGAAATAAATTGCTGTATTTCTAAACCATCATATTTCCATTTCAGCCCAACCACCTCAAACTTGAAGACATGAAATCCCCAAGGAGAACCACCTTGTGCCTCATGTTTATTGTGATTTATTCTTCCAAAGCTACACTGAACTGGAATTCTGAATCTACTATTCATCCTTTGGTGAGTACACCCATATCTGCTATAATTTTTCTTGTCACATTTCTCAGTTTTGGGAATGTTACAGAATGACAATGGTTCTTTTAAAAAGTTTAGGGAGAAAAATGTTTAGGGAGAGAAGAAAAAAATTCTTCCCATAATTGCAACATAAGAAAAAATGTTGCAAATGAGGAGAAGAGGTGAATATAAACGTAGGTCAGTGTATTTGCTGGGCGACCACTTGCTATGCTCTGAAATAAGTAGTGGTGTCAAGGGAACATCAATGTAACTTCAAGAGAAACCTCCCAGGCTTCCTTCCTTCACTAGATTGCAATCACTAGGCCTGAGGTGTCCAGTCTGTGAAACTCACAACAATAACAACAAAACAGATTTGAAAGATTGAGCAGAATGTATGTTCTCAAAGGATTCATTCTAACTGGGTTATCAGACTAGAACATGCTCCAAAAGACATTAATCTCTGTGTGTGTCTCAATCACAGACTGATATAGCTGAAGGGACCATAGACATCATCTAAGACCTTTGCTGACAAATTATCCAGGTGTTTTTGTCTTTGGAAAGTTAATGAGAGTTTAGCTTAAGTAAAGGGAAGGACAAGTACCCGCTTATTCCGGAAATTTTCAGGCTATTCCTTACTTAGACTTCTCCCTGCATCAAAGGGCATGTTCCTCATTGGAAATCTTTGGAGACTGATGTAATTCTCTCTGTCTCAATTTCTTCATCTGTAAAATGATACTAATAGTAGTACTGATTTTCTTTGATCGTTATGAAAATGGAATTAGTTTATACCCTAAGATGCCCTAGAACAGTGCCTGGCACATAATAAATGTTATTTAAGTGTTTGCTGTTATTATTTCTCTTATTGTAATGGTATTTTCCACTTTTTTGTTTCAGATGTTTCAGTTCTATTTTTTTTGTCAGTCACTGTTGTTAGAGCTTCACTGGTACATTTTTAACATGATAAAATGTCCCTCTTTGCCCTACTTTGTATGTTATATTTTAATTATTTGTCTGCTATTCCAGTTGTCATGTCTGCTTTTGTTTGTGTGCTTGCTTGATTTTTGTCCTTTATTTTTTAAGCCTTTATATCCCACTTTATTATTCCCTTGTAAACAATGTGTGTTTGATTTTTTTCTTTTAAATCAAACTTAAGCAAGTAAATTTGCATCATTTATTCCCATTTGATATCATTTTCAAAATGCTTGCCTGATCTTACCTTTAGGATTTTGTTTCCCGGCTACGCGCTTTCTTCCTATTTCCATTTTTGGTTCTTTCATTGTTTGACCTAGGTTATCTTTGTCTTTTCTTTATTTCTCTCATGACTTGGGGGATATATATGGTGTGTCATCTCTTCCAAACTCCAGTATGCAGGGTACAACCTATACACTCACACACAATAGCCTGCCCATCTAAACAGAGGAGGGAAACACTAAAGCTTCTTGCGAATTCACATAGCAGTGCAGAACTCTGGCTATCCAAGGTAGGTGAGGTAAAAGCCAGGACCTGAGATTATCTCAGCAATGGGGTGAACTTTGCTCTGTTCCAGTGTTTCTTAGTGCTACTGGCTGCAGCAGTGCCTGCCCTCTGTGCCACATCTGCCCTCCTAGCGATGGCCCTGGCAAAGCCCCTTCATCTACCTGGTGGTGAAGGCTGGTCAGGGGAAGCTGACCTCCAAGGGCTCTTGGTAGAATGTGAACTCCATCTTCCTGGAAGCTCCTACCACTCACCCCAAAGGACCCCACTTTTCCTTGCTAGATCTATCCTTCAAGGTATAATGCCTTCCTATAACCCAAAGGCTGAGGACTCCCATTGGAAAAGTGTGCTTGAGGCTGCCTGATCAGTTTACACTGCCCTAAGCTGCCACCCAGTTTCCATGATTGACCTTCTACCATCTTAAATGCAATATGTATGCAACGTGTAGTGATGGGCTTGGTTTTTTCAAATCGTGGTAACCACCTAACATAAAATTTAACGTCTTAAAACCATTTTCAAGCATACAGTTCAGTAGTATTAAGTATATTCACATTATTGTAAATCTAATTTCCATAATTCTTTTATTTTGCAAAACTCAAACTTTATGCCCATTTGACAGTAACTCCTCATTTCCTCCTCCACTGACAGCTGCTGGTACCACTATTCTAATTTCTGTGTCTACAAATTTGGTGATTCTAGATACCTCATGTAGGTGGAATCACAGAGTATTTGTCTTTTTGTGGCTGGCTTGTTTCACTTAGCATATTGTTCTCAGGGTTTACCCATTATAGAATTTCTTCCCTTTTTAAGGCTGAATAATGTCCTGTTTTATGTATGTACTGTATTTTGTTTGTCCATTCATCCATCCATGGACATGAGTTGCTTCTACCTCTTGGCTGTTGTGAATAATGTGCCTATGAACATGAATATACACATGTGGGGTGAAGGCCTTTTAAAGGGTGGTGATGTAGCCCAGTGCTTCTCAAACTTTCATGTGTGCACAGATCTGCCCAGAGACCTCGTTAAAGTGCAGAATTTAGCTCAGTATGCTTGGGTGGGGCCAGGATGTTGGCTTTCACACACGCTGCCCTGGCTCATGCTCCAGTGACCACTCTTAGAGTTACAGGCTGTGCATACTCAACTTTGATATCAGGCCTGAGTGGAAGCCCAGCTTTGACTCTCATTAGCTTTCGAAACTTTGTCAACTTTCTTCATTTCCCTGAGCCTGTTTCCTCCACATAAAATAAGACTAAATCATATCTCCTTCATTTGTTTGTTGTGAGGCTTAAATGTCCTACATGTAAGCCGCAGCACGGTGACTAGCACAGAGCCCAAGTGCTTATGAATTTGCAGTTATTTTTAACATTCTAGTATTAGGCTGGTGCACAAGTAATTGCAGCTTTTGCAATTACTTTGAATATAAATAAACCCCTCTAAATATACTTACATGAGGAGATACTGCTAGAGGACTCTTGCTCAGACAGTTTTCTAACACAGTAGAAAAGATGTTAAATTGGAGGTTTCAGGTATATGGCAGGGCTCGAGTGAGTAGGGGTAAGATTTGAGAAAGCAGGATCCTTTGCTTATCACCTCGTTTGCCATCCTGCTCCCTGGGAATTTTCTTCTTCATGAATAAAAAGCCATCTCTCATTCCTGACTGATTACCTACCTCCACTCCAGGCCGCCCTGCCCCATTGCCACAACAATTATGTGTGAAGTCATCATGTCCGACAGGTGGGGCACTTCCTGGAATTGGTGACCTTGTCTTTTCCGGCTGAAGCTTGGCCTTCAGGAAATTCCTTCTGGACAGCACTGTCCACTGTGGATCAGACAGTCCTCTGGACACCTTCACACAGATGGAGCAGGCACGGGGAGGTCCAATTGGAAGCTCTGTTTCCTTGTCTGAAGTAAACACACTGCCGAGCCCTGGGAGCCCTGGCAAGCCTATGCTCCCTTGTGAGTTCTACCCAGCACCCAAAGTGTGAGAGGAAGGGCAAGTGCTGGAGTCCCACAGTTCCCCAAGCTGGGATGACATGAGGACTCAGGATGGTAAGGCTGGTCCCCAGTGAGTCCAGGCCAGCAGATAACACAGCATACACCACAACCAGAGACTGCACTGAGCACCCGATGTGCCTCAGCACTTAGTATTTTTCATAATGTAAGAAACAGAGGATTAGAGGGAATGAACGACTTCTCCTGAGAATCTGAGACTGTGGGATTCAGTTCTTGGTGTGACCATTTGCTCCATTCAAATCCAGGTCCTGTGACTTAGTAGCCAGCTCTTTGTACCTCCTTGAATCTGGGGATGGTCAAGGGCTTTTGACCCCATTTCCACACCAGCTCCTCAGAGGGCTTTATTGCCATCAGTGTGCTTTTTCCTCCATCATCTCTGATGTTTGCAGGGCTTAAAATAAGAAGTAGGTTGTTCTCATTGGACAACAAAGAGGCTGTAGGTAACAGAGCTGTGAGCTGTGCAAGCAGCACTTTGCAAAGATGTGCCCTGAAGGTTCCAGATGATCACTATAAAGATTCAGGAAATCTTCAAAAAGTAGTATTTCCAAAAGATGGACTCATGTCAACAGATGCGCTGGTTGAAAAGGTGGTTTCCTGCACCTCACCCCAGACCTACTGAATCACACTGGGGGCAGCAGAGACAAGCGATTCTATTCTCACAGAGAGATGAGAGAATTGCTGCATGAGAGAACTGAAATATACCTTGATTTTAACACGTAACTGACAAGACAAGAGGCAAGACCTCTCTGCTTTAGTCCTATTGAAAGCAGAGAGAATGAAAACTCGACCTGGGAGAGCTGCCCAAAGGTGACCACTGGTGGTCATATTCTCCTGTGCTAACTGAGTCCTCTTACTGCTGCCTTGAAGTGTGAACAGAGAAAGCTCCCAGTGGCCACTTCCTCCTCCCTACCAGGCACCAGAGAGGATGGAGGCAGGAAAGCAGGGAGAACCTTCCTTTTGTCTGGGAACAAAGCCAAAGCATTCTCCAGGGGAAGCTGGGCCGGAACCAGCCCTATACATTGACTTTGCACCTTCAGTTCCTGCATTCAAGTACCTCTAAAATAACTTCCCTGTAAATAAAGCAGCAACTGGGCTTTTGAAATTCCAATCATCATCCGTCATTCCTCTATTAATTTGTTCAAGAACATTTATGAACTATCAAGTGCACAGTCCCTCCCCATTTCCTACTGACTTTAATACATTCCTCAACCAGTACCTCCTAAGGGCATCAGCAAGGGGAGCAGGTAAACCTAACATTGAGTGGTAAATTGCTGACTTCTGATCTTTTCCTAAAAATGTAACTTAGTAAGAGGAGGGAGACCAGCCAAGGGAACTATTAACTGGAACGGAGGAGGGAATAGAAAGAGGTTATAGAGACAGAGAGAGAAGCAGTGCTGGGTAGAGAGACCGGCTCCCTGAGACAAAGCCAGTTTCCCAGGTCTCTGCTGATAAGGTGATGCAGTGCCTACGTCGACAAGTGCAGACTCTGGAGCTGGCTGGGTTTGAATCCTAGCTCTGCCATTGAAGTCTGTGTGACCATAGGCAAGTTACTGGACCTCTCTGTGCCTGTACTTTCTTATTAGTGAAAGGTGGATAATAACAGCATCTACCTCTTAGATTGTCCCGGCACAGGATGTTAAATACATCTTAGGAAGTATTATGTTTGTCATTGTGATGATGTGAGATACCTAGAAAATAGTGGTAGACAACCCTGATGGCAGAATGAGCTCTGCCCCAGGTGGCGGTCATGGACATGTAGAGTTTGTGGTAAAGCACAGATCTCTGTGGTCAGGGGTTATCTGGCAGACTTCAGAGAGGCGGGGCTTTTCTGCTGAGTGTGAAGGGAGTTTGAGGTGGAAAGCACATCACAGGAAAACTTGCAGGCAGGCAGGGACGAGCTAGGAAATCCATGTCAGGTCAAGATATGGTACAGGCTGTGTTACCAGCTGCAGAACTGGTGGTGAGCCCATGAGTGAAAGTGATCAATGCTTATTCTTTAACAAAAAAACTACATGATGAAGGAGATGAACTTCACAGAAGTGCACCAGGTGGCAGGTGCAGCATGATGCCCCAGAACACCTTGATGACCCCTCTCCGAATAGCATTTGCCATATAACCAAAATTACTGTCAGTGCTTTGCATCAATTAAACATTTGGTTCTCGCAACAACGTTCTGAGATAAGCTATATTCATCTGCATTCGGTAGGTAAGGACTGAGGCACAGAAAGGTTAGCTGATTTGCCCAAGGTCACACAGTAATTTTATGATGGAGCTAGGATTTGAACTCAATGTCTGCAGAGTCCTTACTTTTAGTCACAGCACGGTGTCTTAATAGCTAAACTGTATTAAGAGCTCACTGTATGCCATACTGTAGTTTGCTTAGTTCTCATAACAATCCTATAAAATTGATACTGTTATTATTCCCATGGTACAGGAAAAATAAAACCCTAAAGCTCAGCAAGAATATGTAACTTCTCCAAAGTCACAAAGCCATAGAGTAAGTGGCACACTGTTGTACCCAGGCAGTCTGACTCTAGGGCAGGCTCTCTTAGTTCCTACTACAGAAACCAGCAATAGAACCATCCAGGAGAAAAAGGATCAGAAGCAGAAGAAATAATTTCTAAGCACACCCAATGGTTAAAGAGCCCTACTACAGCAGAAAAATTGAGGTGGGGACAGGCTGAGTGCTAAGAAGGAGGTCGTGAGACTTGTCTTGAAGGTCACTGGGATGATTCATAGTTCGAGTCAGGCAGAAAGTACAAGTTTAGAACATTATAATCATTTATATTTCTTGACAGGATTCAACCTACAGGAACTCTGAGAAAGTCAGATATGGTGATTTCTTCTGCTCTTGCTCTAGAGACTGGTCTAAAAAAAAAATGAATTCCTAGGTCACACTGCAGTAGCAACTCTACTTCATTTTCCAAACCATTTCATTGCTGTTGCCTGGCATCCACGGGGCACATGGTGCTGACCCGAAATCTGCAGCCTTAAGCTCAGCTCCAACATTTAGGGCTATCTAAGCAGGGAACCATGGTGAAAAGACTTCTCTAGCATTAACAACTTTCTCAAATGTTCTTTTCAGCGTCTTCATGAACAGGAACTAGCTGGTGAAGAGGCATTGAGGCAAAAACCAGCCGGTATGTAAACTCTGGCTTGGCAATCTCTTTTATAAGTCTGCTCAAATGATATGTGTTGCAACTTTTTAAAACATTGTAGCATACACAATTCAGTCTCCAAGGGCATCAGGGTCATATAGTACAGCGTGATTTGCAAAAGTAATTACTAGGAAGCTCCATTCTCTACCAGATGAGAGTAACTGGGTCATAGCAACATGTAAGAACTCCCTTCCCTCCCCATCACCATCACCGTTCCTTACATTCCTAGGATTTTCCTGTGGCTCTCTCCTCAGCTGCTCTCCTGTGTCACCAAACAGCCTACTTCTCTCCCCAGCATCCAGAAGCCTTTCTTTTTGCCTTTACAAGAAAAGTTATTTCACTCAGGACTTTATCTTTTGAAGCAATCTAACCACAAGGCTCAAGTCCTCCTCCTCTGTTTCCCACTCCAATTTTCCCACCCGCCTCTAAAGCGGGTGGTCTAGAAAATACAAGACTCAGCCCTTTGGAGAGTTAGAGGCAGGTGAAGAGCTGTGAATACTGACACAGCCACCTTCAAATCCCATCCTGGGTGGACCCTGCGCAGATGTCAGGGAACAACTGCAGGCTGGGTGTTCCCAGGACTGATACTCATGCTCCCAGCACAGCAGCCCTTCAAAAGCACAGATCCGATCCTGTCGTTTCCCTCCCTAGAACTCTTCATGGTCTCCCTTGGCCTTGGAACTAAAAGCCAATCATCTGCTCGTGACTCACCAGGCCTTCTGTGCATTTCCCACCTGATCTCCTGTTCCCTTTCACTGCATCAACACCCTGCCCGTCGTCACCCTTTGTTTACCTGGGAGACTCCCACTGAAGTCTCAAGGTCTATGAACTCCGGCCCTGTTAAGCCTCCCATCCATTCCCCAGAGCATCAGGGATTGCTTTTCCTGGGTTCCCATTTCCCTTGACACGTATCCATTCACAACATTTGTCCCAAAGCACTGTAATTATTTTACTTCCTATTTGCCACCCCCAGTAGAGGAGCACTTACTTGAGTTCTCCTTATCTCTGTAGCCTGGCATCAAGCCCAGTTTCTTTCTCAACCAGTGAGCAAACAGATGAAGCACTTGAACGTTCACGTTACAGCTACACCTTTCTCAATTCCTATTGGGAAGTGTCTGCTGGTTGAGTGGCCGTACCAACCTTCTAGAAAGAAAAATGTTTTACCCTGTCACATTGTGATGGAATCATTTCTTCAGGCATGTGTGACTTCATCTAGTCAGTCTAAGAGAAATAGTAGGTTGCCCAAGAAGGCAGGGTTACCCTGAGGTCGGAGTGGAGGCATCTGTTAGAGCCTTTCACAGTGCAGTGTCCAGTGCTTGAAATGAGAATTTGACCACATTTTATTAAGCTCTTAAAATACTGATGGGAAGATCATACCACTGTTGGTTTTCCTCTCTCCCTTTCTCTTCCCCTTCTTTTCTTTTCTATTTCAGCCTTCGTTTTGTTAGCCCTGTGGGATCCACCCTCCCTTTCTCCCTCCTTCCTTGAAGTGACCTATAGCACAATCTGTATGTTCCATGCTCTAAAACAGGTATCATTATCTCTACTCCATCCTGACAAACCCTTAAACTTTTCTGCACCCTATGACAGGAACAGAGCCAGGAATGTGCTTATTTGCTATTTTGAAAGACTTTTGCCTTTTAAAATCAAACTACTAGCCAGTGAATTGCAGCTCCAGGCTTCTGCCAGGTTCTTCTAGGGCTCAGGCTGCCAGCTTCCTCAGGAGCAGTGGGTGACTACAGCTGTAAAAGGAATGTCTTCCTGTTCTTCTGAGCCAGGCTGTTTATGACCCACGGTGACACTGTGAGAGGGTAGCCCTTGGGGAGGAAACCATTTCTACATCTAAGGATTTGATATTCCAAAATTTTTCCAGGTGTGATTTCATTAAAAACAATCATGATGACATTAAATCACCATGAAAACATGTTTTTTATTTATTATACATGGCCCTCTGTGTTCTCAGGCGGCTAGAGTCATTTGGGAAGTGTTAATGAATCAACCTATCATCTGCAGAAGATGGATTGACCTTGGTACTTTTACAAAATTGCGGAAGTAAGAAATGGCCATAGAAAGGCCCAGGCACTAGGCCCCAGATATCCAGAATGTTAGTTGCAGTTAAGAAGATGACTCTCCAGGAAAATGATGAAAGGAAGCCACAGGAAACGTTACCTTCAACAGGACGCCACATGGAGTTGTGCGTTCTGCTCGGTGTGTTCGTTAAGCGAGGTGTTAGAACTGAGCTCTGATTTTCATGGTGCGATTCCCTTTCACGTACACATACCTCTCCCTTTCTGAAGCCTGGATGTCACAGGGAGACAAAGCTTCTAAAAGAAAAAAAATTAGGTCAGGAATTTTTTTTTGAGTCACCGGACCAAATCTTTAGCATTTGGAATAGAATCATCTTTAAAGATGGGATCAATATTTATATTTATTCTCAGCACACCATGAATTTCTACCCAAGTGACTGGTCAGTTACGTAACCTAACTGTCCCTTTGAATTTATATGTGTGTATATATACACACATACATATATGTGTGTGTATACATGCATGTGTGTGTATATATGTATACGTGTGTGTGAGTGTGTGTGTGTGTGTATACTGTTGTCCTTCTTTTGGCATCTAAGGGGTTGGTTCCAGGAACCCCTCAGATACCAAAATGTGCATATGCTGAAGTGTCTGATATTAAATTGTGTAAATTTGCATATAACCTATGCACATCCTTGCATATATTTAAAATTATCTCTAGATTATTTATAATACCTCGTGCAATGTACATGCTATGTAAATAGTTGTACTGTACTTTTTAAGTAATAGCGACAAGAATAAAAGTCTGTACATGTTCAATATGGACAAAATATTATATTACACATATATGTATCACATATGTATGTCACATTTACATACACATACATATCTCAGAGTTATTACCTTATTGGGTTGTTAGGAAGATTAAATAACGTTATGTTAATATTACTTTAAAAATGTTAATTGGATTATCTGGTGTTTTTTTTTTCCTTTTAATAGTTTTTTTTAATAAATTTAAAACAAAGAAAATCGGTTTATTTATAAAATAGTATTGCATTTGAAAGGGCCTGATCTACCTCCAGTCCAGCAAAGATATTCTGTACCAGTCACATATAACCACTTGAAAGCAGGGACACAGATGCTGTGATATAGGCGTTGGCATTTTAGGAAAACTTTGTCAAAATTCTGTAGGGAAAAAGGCATGCACAATACCCAGAGGCAAGAAAAAGCATGGAGCTGCTTAGGACAATGAGTGGCTGTAACAGATCAGAGGGAAATAAGAATGTGGGAAAGATCCTGAGTCACATCAGGATTCCATCAGGAAGTGAATTCTGGATCAGCTGATGGGCTGGCACAGAGAGGTGACTGATGAATGCCCCTAAGTGAAAAGTATTTCAAAGGTTATGGTTAAATAAATTACATGAAGAAATTAGTGCCTGGGAAACCAGCCAAGAGGCTCGGCAGTCTGGACACGCAACCCTGGCCATGGAGTGAGATAGAAAAGAAGCAGAGGAAATGCTCGCTGAAGACATTTTGAAAAACACAGCAAAAGGGTGTGGACAGGTGTCACTTGAGAATGAAGGACTGCAATAATCCCTGTGACTCTTCAGGAGAGCACAAACTTGGAAGACAGTGCTTTTGGAAGGTCACAGGTAAAGGCCAGAGTTCAAAATAAAAGCTTGTTCTGGAGGTTTGCAGATAAGCTCCAAACTCAGTCTTAAGGGGACTTTTCACAGGCGACTGAAAGTGGATGTTTCTTAATGGTTAGAAGTCGGCTGGCCGAGTTCTCCACTCCAGGTTTCTGAGAGTAATTGGGAAGGGGGCGTGTCTTGGAGCCTGGTGCTCCAAGAAGAGTCCCGATTGATTACTCTTTGGCTTCAAAGGAATAACTAATGAGAGACAAAACAGCAAGAGAGGGAGATTCAGGATGTCCAAATGCTGCACTGGATACACTCACATTTTCACATCTATTTAGTCAGAGTAAGGTTCCTCCCAGATTGGGTCTCTGGCTGCCAGAGTGGAAATCCTGCCCTTTCTGTAGGCCTCGCAGCCTGGGTGTGCTGGCCCTTTTTGGTCTGGGTCCAGGAAATGCCGTGCATTTCCCAGGTTGAGGAACAGATTTTTGGATTGTCATGGCTGTAGTCTTTCTGGTGATGACATGTGGGCCTGAGTGCTCCGAGCCAGCAGTGGTGGTGGTGGAGTGAGATTAAAGACCTGGTGCTCTCAGCTGGTGTGTAGGGTAGGTTTTAAGCTTGACATTTAATGTTGGGAGTGTTTTGTTTTTTAAAAAATTTTCTGATTAACGTTTTTCTGTTTTGTTTGTTTGTTTAACTCTCCCAAAGGTGAAGCCTGATGTGAATAACGTGAACATTTCTTGACCTATCAGCACACATCTACATAGAACATAATCATATATTTATGATAATCAGAATTACTATTTTACTGGCAACTATACGCCAGACACTTCGTTAGGGGTTTTCACGTACAATTCCAGCTCTTTAGCAATAATCCTGCAAAGCAAATACTACCTTTCATTTACAGATAAGCAAAGTGTGGCTCACAGAGTTAAATGACCTGCGCAGGTCAGAAGGCATTCCTCCCCCATTCTCTCTGGCTCCAAAGTCCATGCTCATAGTTATGACTTATAGTTTTCAACATGTGTTCCTGGTTGACTCATGAAGTCCCATTTCATGATTCTTGGAGCAGCTGTGAAGAGTAAGGAAGACTGGTATATCTGCCTTCATCTTACTAGGTAAAATGGGGCTAACTTTGATGATTTGGGTATATGGATGGCTAGTAGAATAAATTCTCTTCCCTAGGCTTCACAGTCTGGTATTTGATGACACAGTGCTGCCCACTTTCTCCTCAATCTACACCTGCCACGTAGCCCATAGCCTTGGGTTCTGATTATTTTCTCCTTTGTGAATGACTCTTTCTGAAACCTGAAGAGAGAATAAGATCCCTTCACTGCATCTGCAGAGCAATTGCACAGCAGTATACAGACAATGCTGCCAAATTGCCACCTTCTAGCATATGTCAAGAAACAAGCAAAATAGTAGGTATCTTTTGACATTTACTTGCTTAGACCAATAGGGAGAAACCGGAGAGCCAATCCCAATGGTAAAATTGCATTGAACCCTTTAGTCAAGAGGAAGCCACACCAACCAGTCTCTTTTCTCCTGGGTGAAGTTAGCAGGCAAGAAGTTAATTTATGCATCTACTTAAGCTCTGACGCTGACAAACCATAGTTCCCATTAGTGTTTCCAGGCAAAAGTGGAATTGTTTGCTTAAACAGCTGTGATTAAGACCCAAATGTGTTGGTTGCAGCTTATGGCCAACTTTCCAGAAATGTCCCTGTAAGATAAGTGCTGTGTGGCTGGCAGTGATTTATGAGAAAGGAGAAGGGAAATCCTGGTTGTCTTGTACCTCCTGGGCCTGCTGATAGGCCTCTGTCTGTGACACTGATGACACCTGGAATTGGCTACCTTCCACAAAGTGCATCAGTGAGCCAGAAAAATCCAGGCTAACAATGCCAGGGGCAAAGAAAACACATTAAACTATCAGGAGTCAGACATCCCGAGGAGCAGAAAAGGACGGGAGTGCATCCAAAACACACACACAGATGTTGAGGAACTGTCTGTTCCTCCTGATCCCTGGTAGTCGTTGGGGGAAAGACAAGGAATGTCACTTTCCAGGCTCTGAAGTCCTCAGGCTGAGAGGGGCAGGCATTTCTAACCCTCAACTCCGGGCCTTCTGAGGGAGCAAGGCGAGCGAGCCTCTAACCCCACCGCTATGTGGGTCATGCTGATACCTGAGCATCTAAGCTGCTCCTTAGGTGCTGATCCTGTTGCCCTGGGACGTTACAGGGGAAGAAGCCTCAGCCACAGCCTCTATGTGCTGTTTGCCTATAGGACCATGATATTGTTCTAGGCTTCAGAAAAGAAGAAATGACCAATTGCAAGTGTGTACTGGGGGATTGTGGGCATCTTCTTGCTGTTCCTCAGCAAGCCAAGAGGGTTGCTATCTCAGGGCTTTCATACCTGTTTACTCTTCCTAAAGTGACATTCTCCAGATAGCTTCCTGGTTCACCCCTTACTACATTTGAGTCTCTGCTCACAGTTCACTGCTTAAGAAAGGTCTTTTGTAACCATTCAAAAACAAAACAAAACAAAAATCCTCCCTGTTGTCCTGTCACTGTTTCCTTACCTTCCTTCATTAAATTAAAATGTAAACTTATCTTTTGCCTCCAGCATAAGGATGAAAGATCCTGGAAGACAGGGCTTTGCTCCTTTTACTTACCCTGTGTCTCTAGCTCCTAGTGCAGTACCTAGAAAATAGACATTCAATAAACAGTAAAATTACAGGTAAATCATTAAATCAAGGAACAAACAAATGAGGCTAGCAAGGCTTAATATCAAAATACACAAGTTTCAGTGACAATGAGTCACAATGCATTTTTAGTGTAGATGGGTTTCACTGTGTTGCCAGGCTGGTCGTGAACTCCTGACTTTGTGATCTGCCTGCCTTGGCCTTCCAAAGGGTTGGGATTACAAGTGTGAGTCACTGCGCCCAGACCTGAATGTGAATTTTTAAGACATTTATTACGTTGAATAGAATTAAACAAAGGTTTACATAATTCTTTGATTTATTATCAATCATTTTGCCTTCGAACTTGATTTTATTTTAGAATTTAGGAATTGTACACCAAGTTCTAAAGACACATTTAACAATAATAACTAATATTTTTAATAGTACTTTAAGGTTTACAAAGTGTTCTCATTTGGCAATGATAGACTGGATAAAGAAAATGTGGCACATAAACACCGTGGACTACTATACAGCCATAAGAAGAATGAGTTCATATCCTTTCCAGGGACATGGATGAAGTCGGAAACCATCATTCTCAGCAAACTAACACAGGAACAGAAAACCAAATACCACATGTTCTTACTTATAAGTGGGAGTTGAACAAGGAGAACACATGGACACAGGGAGGGGAACATCACACACCAGGGCCTGTCAGTGGCTGGGGTCTAGGGGAGGGAGAGCATTAGAAGAAATATCTAATGTAGATGACAGGTTGATGGGTGCAGCAAACCACCATGGCACATGTACATGTATATAACAAACCTGCCCGTTCTGCATATGTATCCCAGAACTTAAAGTGTTAAAAAAAAAAAGTGGTCTCATTCATTATCTTCTTCCATCTGAGATGTGTCAGGGTATGATGAAGAGACAATGGACTTCGGAGTCAGAAAAATGTTTCCAATCCCAGCACTGACACTGTCAAAGTGGCCTCAACTCTTTGAACCTTATTTTGCCATCTGCCAAACAGATGTATGCATACTGTTCTCATGGCCCTAGAACCTAACAGATGATGAATAAATGCAGCTGCTGCTGTTATTGTTACATTTGCTATCGTCACTGATTTATCCAGTATCACCGAAGAGATGGAATGAGCAAGTATCACCTCCCTTGAGGCAAGAAAGGGAAAATATGTGAACAAATACGCTTAGAGGCTGCCTGAGTGTTTGTCTCCATAGGAGCAGCAGCAGGAGGTGTCTGGAAACAAAACGCAAAGCCAAACACAAGTTTAGTTGCCGATATTGGCTCTCCAAAATTCCCTTCTGGGTTTCTTCATTTGGATTAGAACATTAGACCTCAAACCTACTTGATCATCAAAATCACCAGTAGAAATTGAAACAAAACAAAACAAAACAGAAATAGAGGATTCAGAGTTACTTATTTAATAAATGAATAAATGAGAAAAAAAAAAAAAGAAATACAGGATTCTGGCCCTAACCCATAGATACTGTACTTTGGTTCACACGGGCTGAGACTCCAAAATCTCTCTCTCTCTCTCTCTCTCTCTCTCTCTCTGCGTGCGTGCGTGCATGTGTGTGTGTGTGTGTGTGTGTGTGTGTGTGTGTGTGTGTATTCCCTAGGTGTGCATAATCCTCAGGTTTGGGGACCACTGAAATAGATGATTTCCGAGGGCAAGCCAAGAGTCTGCTAAATTACAATGGTGTTTTTGAGCCTGTTTTGAATAATTGAGTATTTTCAAGGAGAAGGCATTTTCTTCTCTATTTGAGGTTCCCCATCCATACCAGTCTCTAGAGAGAGGTGATGCTCAGGCTAAGGGTGATTCTGAAACTCTTTTTAGAAGCTATTGGGGAACATAAAAGGTAGGTAAGGGAAAGAGATCCTTAGAGGCTGGGTGCCCACATTAAAAGCTGCAGGAATGCTAAGACTGAAACTTACTAAGGTCACAGGAGCCTTTCCTCTTAGTTCTTCATGCTTTTGACTCGGCTCCTTGTAAAATCTGAGCAGAACTGCCTTGGTTTCAATGGGGAGTGATGACATCCTTGAATCACCATGTGCTTTCTAGGCAGGCATTTGTGCTTCAGCTGTGACTGAAAAGAGCACAGGGAGTAGGGAGTAGGCTCAGGTCCAGGTGTGACTCTCAGGCAGGCATTGATATTTTGTGGGATCAGATCCTGGGATGCAACAAAGCAATGAAGTGGGAGATACGGATTTGTTACTGACCTCACCCATCCAAAAGGCAGCTACCATCCAGGAAATCCTGTTTATATCTATGGAAGGAGAGTAGACTGGCATGGCAAAGAGGACCCTGGAGGCAGTGAATCCTCTGGAGGATACATACATTGCTGCATTGCTTTTCAGGAAAAAGAATGTACTCTAAGGCAGACCTTGTAAATATTGTACAGCCTCTGTCCTCGCAAATATTCCCAATGGACAACATGATGTGTCCAGAGTTAGAATCACATAAATTAAGATTAACCATTCTTCCAGGAAGCTTGTTTTCATCACAGAACCATTTGAGGATCAGAAAGTAAACAGGAAATTTGAGGCAATGCCATACTATCACAACAGAGTTTCTGCATTACTTATAAAAGTCACTTTATTCTATTTGCTAAGTACATTTTTATAAAGAGGAAATATACCTTAACATGCATTCTTAATTTAAGAAAATCTGCACAGACCTTTTTAATAGGCTGAGTTAATTGTGGAAGCTGAATGATGCCAGGATGAAATAATTCTTAACAAGGTTGATGGGTAAAACCAACCACCTAAGACAAACAGTTTACAAAACTAGGGGACAAATGTTATAGATTTCTGAAATAAGCATTCAACAATTAGAATTTCCCAGGATAAACTTACTCTATTTTAGTATTTCACAGCAAGAGTTCTTGGAATATATAAATCTTGCAATATTATGGGAAAATTTTGTGCCCTTTTAACACAGAATTTTAACTTTATGGCATAGTATACTTTATCTTTTCAGATAGAACGTATATTTTAAAGTAATCATTTTATAAGTATTCACTAATCTTTTTCTTATTTAACTGACAAGATAAAATATTCTCATTGGTCAGGCACAGCAGCTCATGACTGTAATCTCAGCACTTTGGGAGGCTGAGGCAGGCAGATCACTTGAGCCCAGGAGTTCAAAACAAGACTAGGCAACATGGTGAAATTCCGTCGGTACAAAAAGCACAGAAATTAGCTAGGTGTGGTAACATGAGTTTGTGGACCCAGCTCCTCAGGAGGCTGAGGCTGGAGGATCACTTGGGCCCAGGAGGTGGAGGTCAAGGTGAGCCAAGATCGTGCCACTACACTACAGCCTGGGCAACCGAGAGACCCTGTCTGAAAAAAAGAAAAACATTCTCAATGTGTTTGTGTAAAACATTCTTATTCTTTGAAGGTTCTTTATTAAGCATTAACTGTGTCCATGACTTTAGTTATATATTCTAGCCAAGATTTGGTCAAAGTTCTGTCAGTGACAGAGAGGTGAATTTGTGACTTGATTCAGAGAATTTCAGGTTTAACAAGAATTGATTGGTCACATATTTGTAATGTGGTGAGCTCTATGCCAAATGGAGTAAGTAAGGCTAAAAGAAGCAAAATAAACGTGAAAGAAACAGTTCCTGCTCTTGGGAAGCTTAAAACTAATGGCCCAGACAGGATGTGATATAGAAAACTATGAAAGAACAATTCCCGAAGTGTGTGTGTGTGTGTGTGTGTGTGTGTGTGTGTGGTGTATGTATATGTATGTGTGTCTCACACACATATATATTTAGTGTGTATAAATAGTATGTAATGTTTGTGTAGACTATGTATATATATACTAGACTATATAGACTAGACTATACATATTTGAGACTAGACTATTTATATATATATAGTAGTCTATATAGACTACGATAGCCAAGGTGGATCTGTTCCCCAGCACACACCTATGTCAGGCAGGATAGAAAACATATATAGCATACTATATGTAGAGACTACTATATATGTAGGATATAGTATTATATATATATGGTCTAGACTATATATTATTACATATATATCTATGTATACCTAGTTTATATATATAGCATACTATATATAGGCTACTATATATAGTATCTGTAGTATAGTAGAATATGTAGTATATATAGTATAGTATATATATATAATATACATAAAGTCTATATATTTAGTCTCTCTATAGTATATATATAGTCTGTATATCTGTATATATATATATATATGTCTGAACTATACAGATAGCATAGTACATACAATTATATATAGTATATATAGTATACTAGTATATGTATAGTATATATAGTACAGTATATACATAGTATATATGGCCTATATATAGTGGTCTACTACTATATATAGTCTATATAAAGAGTAGTCTATATAGACTACTATATGGCAGTTTATATATATATAGTAGTCTATATATATAGTATGCCATATATGGTCTAGTCTATATATATATATACATAGTCTATATATAGTATATTAGTATATATAGTATAGTATGTAAATAGTATATATAGTCTATATAGAATAGTCTATAGACTCTATATAGTAGTCTATATAGTACATACATAGCCTATATACAGTAGTCTTTATGGACTACTAGTATTAATATACTATATATATATATATATATATATATATATATATATATATAAAATCTAGCCTGCCTGATGTAGGTGTGTGTTGGGGAACAGATACACCTTGAATACCAGCCAGTTAACCACCTGGAGACAATTTGGATAAACAATGAAGAGCTGAAAATCTCTTTTGTTTTACTTTCCAATTTGCCAAACTTCTATGGAGTACCTATTGTTTCTTAACACAGGAGATACAGAGGAAGAACAAAGAATATACGCTTTTTACATAGGCTAAGGGCAAAGGGAATTAACTGTGTGAATTTTCCTAGATGTCTTCAAGTCATGCATGGTTCAGCTCTTAGAATATGCATCTATTGACTGAAAGTTGCTGGAAACACTGACTCACTCACTCCTATGAGTCCTGACTGTGACATATTTTCCCTGAACCATTTCCAGACCCTCCCTGCTATTCTCTCTGCTTCCACTCTTGCCTCATTACAGTCCATAATTCACACAGCAGTCCTTGGCCTTGGACACCAAGGTGGTGAGTAGACAAACTCTTCTTTTTCTCTGAAAGGTTTCATTAGAAATTCCTAAGGGTTGTTGGACCAACTATTCACATGTACCTGTCATTACCTTTAACTGCTGAAACATCCACATGATCTTGCTCCATTTCCCATGGTAAGTTCTCACAGTCTTCATGTGCTTTCATTGTAGTTGCCACAAAAAGTCCTGCAGCTGAAGAATACACTGTTAATATTGAGATCAGTTTTGAAAATGCATCCTTCCTGGATCCTGTCAAAGCCTACTTGAACAGCCTCAGTTTTCCAATCCAAGGGAATAACACTGACCAAATTGCCGACATTGTGAGCATAAATGTAACAACAGGTGAGTGAGAGACCCATTGTTTCAGAATAAATGATTGGATGTCATGAGAAAGACTGAGCTCCTGACTATCAGAGCAATCTTTTACTCAGTAGGCAAGTGAAATGACTCACCAGGACTGATGTGTGAGCCTATGACTTCAAAGCCTTCCTGAATGAATCCTCTATGAGTAAACTCTGCAGCCAGAGGTTTCTTATGTTAAGGGGTGACCAAGGGTTTGCTTGGTAGTTTGTATGATGCTTGTCATAAAATGGTCCCAAGATATGGCCAGGTCCTTTGTGATAAACTACTGGGTCCTCTTCCCTTGGGCAGATAAGCTACTGGGTCCTCTTCCCTGAATCCTCTTCCCTTGCTATTTCAATGGAATATATTCCATTGATGTAGAACCTATAATGCCAAAGAGAAGGGCATTTGGTACTTACTAATATCTTGAATATATATTAGTAATATCTTGAATATTAGTAAGTACCAAATGCCCTTCTCTTTGGCATTATAGGTCAGGAAATAGGAAACAAGTATGTGCCTGCATCAGAAGTAAGGTGTTAAGCAGAACCTCTCAGGCCATAGATTGGATTTTCTGGTTGCTAACTCTTTTCCCAGGTCATGCTAGCTTCCCTATGTCTCCAGAGACCATCATCCAAGATTTGGTATACAGAAGATGCTGTGAGAGAGGGCTTCCACTTGTCTGATAAAAGGGTATTGCTTTTTAAATTGGAAAGATGTTGGGTTTTATTATTCTACAATGAGGTTGAGAAAAATAGATGTTGGGTTTCATTATTCTAAAATGAGGGCAAGAAAAAAAATCTTGTTTTTGAAATTCTTCTTGAATTTGCATATTTCAAATAGTTCATCCCAATGTCAGTACATGCATTTTAATTTTTGATTCTTAATGTATGCTACTTGAAGTCATAGCTCTCTTATCACTCCTTTTGGATGCTATTTCCCACTGAATTCTACCATTAGCACTAATTTCCTTGTATTAGTGGTTTTCCACTAGCTGAGGGTGATTCTCAGTCAGCAATGTGCAGTTATAAGTCCTTCAGGAGCAGTGAGCTTCTGTTGTGTTTCCCACTCTTTATCCATAGAACATCTCACAAAACTAGGGTACTTTGGAACATACATAGGAATCACCATTCTATGTTTCCACCCAGCACAGATCTGTTACCTCTAGAATAAATTACTGGATAGATTTTTAGTCAATTTTGCTTCCCAATTTTTTAATGGAAACCTTTTGGTGTCTTTGTAGGTGCTAGTAAGAGAATCCAGTAAACGCAACAGACCAACAAGTATAAAAAATAGTTTATTGTTGAACAACTTGTAATTATAGACACCTGAGCTTTAGTTGTGAGTTTACCTTACATACTTTCAATATAAACATATTAACAAACTTTCTCTGATTTTTTTCTGCTAGAGGTGGGATGTCTTCAAGAGGCATCACTGTTTAACCATCTGAAAAACTTGGGTTAACAAGCTTCTCAATTAGAATGCATTTGACCTTGGAAAGTTTAACTTATCCTTCCAGAAAGACTGGTCATTCACACATGGAGGGGGTGAATCCTTTCTGATTGTGAACTATGAAACAGGTTTGACAAAAGTGGATGCATCAACATGGCAGAGAGAGCCTGAGGCTTGTGGACCTCAGGACCTGCAGGGAACAGCTAAGGGGAATTGTCCTCAAAGAGGAAGGGAATGAGATGGGTGGGCAATGAAGGTTAGGCCTACTGACCATGGCACTAATGTCGAAGCATCCAAACTTTCACCATCCTCCTCTTTCCATCCTTCCCTCGCCTCATTCTTCCAACAGCTTACCTTATGATCCTTTGTCAGTAATGACAAATAAAAAACTGAGGATATTTAGAATTGGACAATGTACGTAAAGCACCAATCAATATCTGAGATATGGCAGGTGGTCTGGAGGTGGTAACTTTTTCCATTCTTCTACGGCATGTTTGCATTTTATGTGGGACTCGAAAGTTCTTCAACTACTCCTCCCATAATCCTCGCTCACAAAACAGAAGACAACAACAAAATTGCTTTAACGCTGGAATTTCATGTCAGTAAGAGAGAGATTTCAACAAGTGGGATCCTGTTGGCTATCCTCATATTGCCTCCAGTGGACACTTAGCTTTTTTGTTAGCAGCTCCAGTTTCTTCTCTTCCTAATTCTCCTGCCCAAGTGCCACCCACTTCTGGGACACGGGCTGCATTAGTGCCCAAGGAATTAACTGGAACGTGTTGTCCCTCCTATTTCAGAAACAACTATTTGATGACTTCCCTTTGGGTAGTCACTCCATGGGACTTTGCCTGGACACCCATCTGCAGAACAAACAACTCTCAAAGATGTGACTTTGGTCCAGCTTTGGAAATTGATTCAAAACACTCTTATTTCAGAGCTCCAGTGAGAACAGAGTTCATGTAGGCTGTTCACATCTGACTTGATATGCAGAAAGCACAAATTTACTTGCACTCTATATTTGTTATCTATTGATGCATAACAAAGTCTAAAACCTAGCATCATAAAGTAGCATTTATTATCTGAGAGTTTTAAAAATCATTGTATTTATATTTGTTAAGAATTAAGATGTAGAAGGTGGAAGTACTGATGAGTATTGGTACTAACAGTAATATAAAAATAAACTTCCATATATATATAAATTTATTTACCCTATAGACTATATATACAATAGTCTACAAATAGAGGTATGCGTTACATACATCCTGCTGCATTTAACATATAGAAAGAAAGCATTGGTCCTTGTTGCTCACTCCTGGGAGATGAAAATGCACTAAAGCCATGAAAATCACTCATTGCCAGGCCAAGTTTGACCCTTCCTTTTATACAATATATAGGCGCAGAGATGAACCAGCCCCAATCCAAAGGCTCTCACCTAAATTTGAGAATGCTTATTCCTTCTCGCTGGAGTTTCCATCAAGACAGGACCTCTTGTTTGCCTCCACAAGAGTGTGATATAAAAGGACACTTTTTTCTTTTTGTCTTTGTGTCCTAAGTGGGGTTTTTATGGTAATGGAAAAAAAAAAAGTTTAGTTCTCTTATTAGAAGATAGACTGCTTCAGAGTTTTTGAGGGTCAGAAATCTTAGAGCAGCTTAGCTGGGTGGTTCTGGCTCAAGGTCTCTCCTAAGGTTGTAAGTAATCTATCAACCATTGCTGTTGTTGTATGAAAGCTCAACTGGGGCCAGAAATCCATTTCTTTTTCTTTTTTTTTTTTCTTTTTTTGAGACAGGTCTCACTTTGTTGCCCAGGCTGGAGGTAGTGGTTGCAATCTCAACTCACTGCAACCTCAACCTCCCAGGCTCAAGCAATCCTCCCACCTCAGCCTCTTGAGCTGCTGGCACTATAGGTACACACCACCACTCCCAGCTAATATTTTTGTATTTTTTTGTAGAGATGGGGTTTTGCTGTTTCCCAGGCTGGTCTAAAACTCCTGGGCTCAAGTGATCCACCTACCTCAGCCTCCCAAGTGCTGGTATTACAGGAGTGAGCCACTGTGCCTGGACTGGAAAAGATATTTCTAAGCTCACTCATGTGGTTGTTGACATGCTCCAGTGTCTCACTAGCTATTGGCTGCAGACCTGTTCCTTGCCATGTGGACCTCTCCATGATGTGTCTTCATGCCACAGCAGTCAATTCCCCCAGAGTGAAGGGAGAGGGAGAAAGAGAGAGAGCAACCAAGAGGAAAGCTATAGTGTTTTTAATAACCTAATCTTACAAGTGCTATACCATCATTTCTGCCATATTCTGTTGATTACATAGACTAGTCTTAGTACAGTGTAAGAAGGTACTACAAAAGAATGTGAATACCTAGTGGTAGGGATGGTCAAAGGCCATCTTGGAAGTTGGATACCTTATACGTATCATCATAGACACCTGGTGGCTATTAACTATTAGGCATGACTATCTAAAAGATGCCCTAGTCATTCGTCACTCAACCGTCACAGCAGTCATCTTTCAGATTGTCGTGGTTAATAGCATGGTGATGCATACGTGCAAACATCAATTTCATGCAGTGCTATTGAACTTCTCAGAAAGGTAATATAAAGTCAGATGAGGATTTTCTTGAAGAATGAATACCTGCAGGCTATAAATGCAAATATGGTGACCACCTTTTCCACCTTCTCTCTCCTTGCTGTTCTGGTTAACGATAGTCTGCAGACTTGCTGGAAATGAAATCTGGTGCTCCTGTGAGAGAGGCTATGGGTGGCCTCGGGAAAGGTGTCTTCGCAATCTCACTTGTCAAGAGCATGATGTCTTCCTCCCAGGGCACCAGTGCAGTTGCCTTAAAGAACTCCCTCCCAAAGGACATTTTTGTGAGCTTCAGGAAGGTAAGTAACTGCTCATTAAATGCTCTTTGAGTGGCTATTGAACATCAGTGTATGGCCAGGCGCGGTGGCTCATGCCTGTAATCCCAGCACTTTGGGAGGCCGATGTGGGTGGATAACCTGAGGTCAGGAGTTCGAGAGAAGCCTGGCCAACATGGAGCAACCCTGTCGCCACTAAAACGCAAAAATTAGCCAGATTGTGGTGGTGCATGCCTGTAGTCCCAGCTACTCAGAAGGCTGAGGCAGGATAATTGCTTGAACTTGGGTAGCGGAGGTTGCAGCAAGCTGAGATCATGCCTAACACTGCAGCCTGGGAGACAGAGGGAGACTCCATCTAGACAAACGAACAAATAAAAACAGTATACAAATGTTTCTGCTTTGTGTATACTCAAACACTAACATGATATTTTAAAATATTGTCCTATGTTTTTCAACAGACGTTACCCTGAACATGAGAGTCAGATTAAATGTAGGCTTTCAAGAAGACCTCATGAATACTTCCTCTGCCCTCTATAGGTCCTACAAGACCGACTTGGAAACAGCGGTAGGTTTTGACCCCAAGAGCCTCTTAGCCAACAAACTTTGGTCTGAGCTGAGTCTATTGCATTCACAGTGAACAGTTGCTTGGATCTGTCAGAATTTACTGATGGGCATTTGTTATTCTTTTGCATCTGAGATGGCAAATTAATACTTGCTCAAATCAAATCATGTTTAGGGGACAGTGTGGCATCACCTTAACCTATAAGTAGAAGTTTTTCTCAGGGTGGAACTGGTTCAGGTAAGATTTGGTGGTGTCAATTCACTAAAACTTATTCTGAGCCCCAAGAACCTAGCCTACAAGCACCAGTTAATGCGTTTCTATTCTTCACATATCACATGAATGAAACCTCTAACAACTTTTGGGCAGACCAACCCGTGGCTGGGCACAGAGAGTTTCAAACCACTCTACACCAGCGGTCACTAGACATTCATACCTATGACAGATATAAATTTATTTGCATAAAAATAGAGACTATTTTACCAGTGTTAATTGTTTGCCAGCCACTGTCTTAAGTGCTTTACACTGAGTTGATTCATCTAAACCTAAACACTTTGCTGGAGTTAACCTATTTTGAACAGAGCTTCCCAACGATGTGGCACAGATTATTATAGGTGGGCTGAGAAAATGACTTCCATTAACTTTCCTGGCAGCCAAGCCCTGCCTTAGGCTGTCAGCAGCCTCCTGCTCATCGCAGTGTGTCACCCAAATATTGTTATTTCCCATGAGTGCCTTGATGAAGTGCTGCTTCAGAAGAGCTCTGGGATATTTGATTTACATTTCTGGCATATAATATTTCTGCACAGCAGGATAATCCTCCTCACACACATACTATACTAAATTATGTGCTTAGAAAGAAAGAGAGAGTTACATAGCAACCACCCAGGTATCTGGCACACCAATCAATGCTGCAGTATGGCAGCCATGAGGATGCCTCTCACAGACCTCCAACTACAGGTCATGTCATGGAGCAAGGGCTGCAACTGCTGCCTCTGAAATCCATGACCATCATTGCTGCTCCCCACCAATGAAGGGGCACAGCACGTCTGTGTCTGGCAGATACTGGGACTCCTTGGAAGTCTTTAGTGAACCTTTCAGGCTCAGGCTCAGGCTAGGTTGCTTTTATCCAACCTCCCTTCCCTCTCTCTTTCATTTGGGGGTCTGGTGGCTCTCTCTGTCTTCCTTGCTCCCTCCACATTTTCTTTCCTAGGCATTTCCCTGAGTAAATTTTTTTGCACGTTTCATCTAGTTTGCTAGAAGGGGTCTACTTCTTGGAGGACCCAGGCTGACATAGATAGTTAGGAATTACTTCTTCAGAAATCTAATGCCCACAAAATTAACAAAATGGACGGAAGATAATTTTACCCAGTGTGATTAAGAATATGTGGTTTTTACTCTACTTCAAATATTTTGACCTACCTCTCTCTAGACTTTGATGTATGACACTCACCTTGCTTTATTTTTCAGTTCCGGAAGGGTTATGGAATTTTACCAGGCTTCAAGGGCGTGACTGTGACAGGGTTCAAGTAAGGCTATTGTAATTTGATCATTTCTACTTTATGGCTGGGATCCATGTGGTAGTGAAGGAGGAAAACCCCCTAGAGAGGCATTATTCACGTGGAATGCTCAGCAGGACCAGTTTGGTAGAGGTGAAAAGAGTGGTCACCCCTTACAGATGTACCTGTTTAAAAGGAAGAGAGAAGACTTGTGTTCATTCTACACACATGCAAATGTTTTTGCAAGCCAAGATAAGGGATAAAAGTTTGTAGTCCAGATAGTTCAGAGATATAAAAATAAAATAATGCCATGTAATGATGTCTTTCTACCAGAAGATCCCACTGGCCAGTCAGGACCATAGATTTGCATGCTGCAACAGGCAGTTCTTGCTATTTCGTTTTCCTAAGCAAGTGAGCCATAAATGTCTAAACTCTTCCAGGTCAGCTATTGTTTTACTGAACTGAGTGGTCTCTGTCCAGGTCTGGAAGTGTGATTGTGACATATGAACTCCAGACTACAGCACCATCACTTGACCTAATTCATAAAGCCAATGAGCGAGTGGTACAGAGCCTCAATCAGACCTACAGAATGGACGAAAACTCCTTTCAAGCATTTAATGGCAGTAAGTGAAAGTGTTTAGAGATGGTCATGGTATTTATGGTTATGCTTAAACCTAGGAAATCTAGCTTATATTACAATGTCCTCTGTGAAGCTAGACACTCCAGTACCTGGCACAGGAGGTTCTGTACCATCTCCTCTTATGTCAGTGCCTCCTAATCTGACTAATGCCACTGTATCTGGGGTGTGCAGAAGAGGGGCACAGGGATTTTACAAGGGGGTCACAGAGCCATCTTGGTTTGTGGATTTTCTAAATTAACAGATCCAAAACATCCAAAAAAGTAAAGTTAATATCATAGTAGAGATTTAAATATCCACAAAATGCAGCAATAGGAAATAGAGGGCCACTGTTTTAGAGCAGTAAGCCTCAGTGTAGCCCTCTGTCATCCAGGCTGGAGTGCAGTAGTGCCATCATGGCTCTCTGTAGCCTCTACCTTCCTTACCCAAGTGATCCTCCTACCTCAGCCTCTGGAGTAGCTGGGACCACAGGTGCATACTCCCATACTTGGCTAACATTTATTATTTATTATTTTTATGTTTTGTACAGATGGGATCTCACTATGTTGCCCAGGCTGGTCTCATACTCCTTGCCCCAAGCAATCCTCCCACCTTAGTCTCCCAAAGTGTTGGGATTACAAGCATGAGCCACCATGCCTGGCTGTGTTTTCACTTTTATCTGTGAAATGTCAGGGGAGTGATCTCATGGATTTTTACTGCCAAAACAAGAATAATAGTTACAGTTTCTCCAAGTTACCTCCCGATGTAGCTCTCTTTCACTGCTCCTATTTTCCAGACAAGGGTACTAAGGCTCAGCCAGGCTAAGCAATTTCCCCAGGGTCATACACTTACAGGTGGGACAGAACCAGGACTCAGATCCGAACTTATTGTCTGTAAAGCTCCGAAACTTCAAGAGGTCCAGTAGTATTAGGAAATTCTTATTTTTCAAGCAGACTTTATTATAGTTAATTAATTTGTTTTTAAATTTCTAAATCATTCAAGACTTAGGTCAGAACTTTTAATAAGCATGAGATATCAGTTATTGATAAGAAGTAGTTGATATTATTCCAGTCAGTAGCAGAGAAACTTGATGTTTAAGTTAGTTTGTGTGTTTTTTTCCTAAGCAAATGTGCAATTTTCTACCACACTTTTTGAAGTATTGAAAATAGCTTTAAAATCTCCATTACTGCCATTAAGGAGCCATAGGGCAAAGACCCCAATCTGGAAACCCTGCACCTCCTCAGGGCTCCAGATGCATGGGGATGGAGTTAGGAGACACATTGCCTCAGCCTGTTCAGCACCACAGATGCTGTCAAGACCTCCAAGAGCCTTGTGGTGGTTGTGCCTGGTGAGTAGGATCAATGACATTTATTTACTTTGGGATCTTAGTACCTTTTCCTTGGGTTTCCAGATGATATTAAGTTATCTGTCACACCAGAAATCATCTTTGAAGGGGACACAGTCAGTCTGGTGTGTGAAAATGACATTTTGTCCTCCAATGTGTCTTGGCGCTATAAAGAACAGGAGTTGGAAATTCAGAACAGCAGCAGATTCTCGATTTACACTGCCATATTCAACATGACCTCAGTATCCAAGCTCACCATCCACAACATCACTCTGGGTGATGCAGGTAGGTCTCCGTTCAATAACTGGTGTGAGGAATGAAATGAAGAGCTTGTAAAGATGCAAATATGTAATAGTGTTTTATGTAGATATGTAAATACTGTTTTTCTCTTTAACGAGAAGTCTCCTGGTTCAACCTTTCAAAACTGAAAATTAATCACATATGTATTAGTTCATTTTCACACTGCCATCAAGAACTACCTGAGGCTGGGTAATTTACTGAGAAAAAAGGTTTAATTGACTCACAGTTCTGCATGGCTAAGAAGGTCTCAGGAAACTTACAATCATGGCAGAGGAGAAGGGGAAGCAAGGCACGTCACATCTTACATGGCAGCAGGAGAGAGAGAGAAAGTCAGTGAGGAATTATGAATTGTCAAACATCTGATTTTAAACCATCAGATCTCATGAGAACTCAATCGCTATCCTAAGAACAGCATGGGGGAACTGCCCCCATGAGCCAATCACCTACCACCAGGGCCCTCCATGGACATGTGGGGATTACAATTTGACACGAGATTTGGGTGGAGACATACAGCCAAACCATATCACCATGGTATTAATTGTTAATTAATTTTAAAATTTAATTATTTTCATTATTTGCTCTATTATAGTACATATTTTCATTATTTTGTTTTGGAATATAATATTACTTTATTTTTAATTTTCAATTGATTTTTAAAAAAATTTTAAATAGCTTTGTTGAGGACAGAATTGATATATAATAAACTGCACATATTTAAAAAGTCTTGACACATGTACACCTGTGAAGTCATTACCACAATTAAGAAAGTGAACATATTCATCATTCTCCCTGCCCTCACCAAATTTTCTGGTTCTCCGCTACTATCCCTCCCTTCTGCTTTCCCTTGTCCTCTGGCCCACCCCAAGCAACTACAGAAGCATAAGGCTTAATTCTTCACTAAGACTAGTGGTGAATCGGTCACATTCTGGAATGCAATAACCCCTATTAGATGGGGCCATCTCCTTTTCTCTGCATGAGGAGGTGAGCTGTAGACATATGGGTCCTATCACATAGTTGTTGATTTTGATTTTATCACATGGTTAAATACTGTGGCAATATTATCCATCTTCTTCTAATTCTCCAAGTCTTTTCGATTTTTCTTTCCTACTTCTTCTGTTGTTATATTTCTTTCCTTATTAGCAAAGTCCCTGAGATATCTACCATTTCCTCAGAACATTTCTGTACCCTACTTTGTGGCATCAGAAATATCTGCACTTCCTGAATTCCTGAATGGTTTTTTAGGCATTTTTAGATCAAGTTTCAGATGCTTTTGAACATGATGCTTCATGAAGTACTGTCATGATCCATGACATGAGGGTACCATTCCTCTATGAAAATACACATATGTTGTAATAATATATATTTTGTGTATTGTATGCAGGTGAATATGTTTGCAAACTGATATTAGACATTTTTGAATATGAGTCCAAGAAGAAAATAGATGTTATGCCTATCCAAATTTTGGCAAGTGAAGAAATGAAGGTGATGTGCGACAACAATCCTGTATCTGTGTCCTGCTGCAGTGACAGTAACATTGATTGGATAAAAACAGAATGGAAGCAGGAAGGAAACATAAATATTTCAGGTGAGAATGTTAAATAAGCCCTTTTGCAAATAGGTTTTCGCCTCTTGGCCAAGTAAAAATGGGAGATATGGTGTGTGGAAGGGGAAATGTCAGATGGCTGCTATTTTCTGGACTTTGAACTGTGAAAAGGCATTAGGTTTAATGCCAGCTCCAGCTTAGCCACTCTAGAGCAAGACTCCAAAAATATATGCACACAAGTGTCATGCTGTGGTTGTAGATGAGATCTCAGCAGCGGAAGACACAAGGGAGAAGGATCCTGATGACTTAGGTCCATGGCATTTTGCATTAAAAAAAAAAAGACAAGAAAATTTGTGCTCACCTTCCTTTCCATCTTCAACAAAGAGTTAAGGATGAGGTCACTTGTCGTTGAAGTCTGACTTAGAGCTTCTAATTTCTGTGTTTCTTCTCCTGGTGTCTGGTCCTTCTCACTTCTCTGTCTTTGTATCTATGCATACCTCAATATTTTCTTTCTCTGTGTTTCCAGCTTTATCCCCCTCTCTCTCTATAGACCTGTTTGTCTCCCAGTCATTTCATACCAAGTCTGATCCCGTTAGCTTTTGTTTTCAATCAGAAATCTTACCTAAAGTTCCCTATCCTCCAGTTTATATTGATGAATAATAATAATAGTAATAAATTAAAACACTGTCTCTGTTTTAACAGTTTATAACCCTTTAAAAATATGTTACTGCTTTTTAATTGCTTGACCACAAATTAGAAGCATTTTATTTCTGATTTGCAAATAAGGAAATTGAGGTTTAGATTATATGGCTTATTCAAGGTTATCAAAATATGAAAAGAAAGAAAGAAAGAAGAAAGAAAAACAAAGAAGAAAGGAAGGAAGGAAGGAAGGAAGGAAAGAAGGAAGGAAGGAAGGAAGGAAGGAAGGAAGGAAGGAAGGAAGGAAGGAGAGAGGACTCAGCAAAGGTCTTGTCTCACAAAATCAGTATTTGTCTTGGCCAAACTATATGACACATGCCTGGTGGGCCAGCACTGGAATGAGCTAGTCAGGCAAAGTTAGGACAGTGTTCTACCTAGAAACTGCGTAGAGCAAGATCCAACTCTTCTCTTAAGAAACAACAGTATAATGTGCTGATCTGTAAAGAAAAAGTCTTTTTTTTTCCCATTTATTTATTTTATTGCATTTTAGGTTTGGGGGTACATGTGAAGAACATGCAAGATTGTTGCATAGGTGCACACGTGGCAGTGTGATTTGCTGCCTTCCTCCCCATCACCTACATCTGGCATCTCTTGTTGGGGGGAAATAGGGGAAGAAAAAGTCTTTAAAGTAAAATGTGGATTTACACATGAAAGACGTTAGTGGGGTGAACCTTCCTTTTACAAAGCCTTAGCTATGGAGCTATGTTACATTTTCTTTTTTTTTGAATTATCAGAAAAAGAGCAGTGGTTCACGCTTGTAATCCCAGCACTTTGGGAGGCCAAGTCAGGTGGATCACCTGAGGGTGGGAATTCGAGACCAGCCTGGCCAACACGGTGAAACCCCATCTCTACTAAAAATACAAAAAATTAGCAGGGTGTGGTGAGGTGCACCTGTAGTCCCAGTTACTCGGGAGGCTGAAGCAGAAGAATCACTTGAACCCGAGAGGCCAAGGTTGCAGTGAGCAGAGATTGCGCCACTGCACTCCAGCTTGGGTGACAGAGTGAGACTCTGTCTCAAACAAAACAAACAAATGAAACCCCATCAATATTCAGGCAAATTTTCCTAAGCACATGTATTTTGCAAAGCATGTTTCATCTGCAAGCATTTGTATTAGACTTCAAAGTACTCCGAAGAAGGTATGTGGTAACTGTTGAAAATATTGACACATGATACATGGAGTGACTTTCCTGATTTCTAAGGAAGACAAGGTGTAGATACCCTGAAGAAACTGCCGGATGAAAGGAAGACTTACACAATTCCTCTGGTACTAGCTTAGAAGATTTCAAACCCTAAAGGTGAAAAACTTGCCTTCTGGCAAAGGAACCAGGAAGTCTGTGGCACAGATGCTTAGAGCGGGACAAATGACTGCAGAACAATGGATTTCCTGCCTCAGGGCTGGCCACCTGGGGACCTGCTCCGTGGCTTCTCTGATGAATTTAGCCTCTGCCCTCGCATCCTGCCCTTCTTTCTCCTGCCCTTGCTGCTTCCTCCCTGCAGCTCTCTTTTCCAAATTCCACAAGCTCAACTAACAACCATTTTTTCCAGTTCTGTAGAATGCAAAAAAAGCAAAATAATTTACCCAAAGCATTTGGAAGTGAATAAATGACCTCCTCTCAGAAATGGTTGCATATTCAAAGCCCTTTGGGAAAGGATAAGACAGAAAGGAAATAATCAGCAATGGCAGAATTTCTAACTTTAAGAGACTAAAATTCAATGAAGATTTCCTCCCACATGGGAAAAAAGTGAAGACGTATTCTGTAATGGGATCACCATGATCACAAAATAGTTATTATGGCAGATTCAATATATTCAACTCCTTTTTTTTTTTTCTTTTGAGACAGAGTCTCACTTTTGTCACCCAGACTGGAGTGCAGTAGTGTGATCTTGGCTCATGGCAACCTCCACCTCCTGAGTTCAAGCGATTCTCCTACCTCAGCCTTCTGAGTAGCAAGGATTACAGAATGTGCCATCATGCTCACCTAATATTGTACTTTTAGTAGAGATGGGTTTTATCCATGTTGGTCAGGCTGGTCTCAAACTCCTGACCGCAGGTGATCCGCCCAGCTAATTTTTGTATTTTTAGTAGAGACAGTTTCAACCATGTTTGCCAGGCTGGTCTTGAACCCCTGACCTCCGCCCACCTTGGCCTTCCAAAGTGCTGGGATTACAGGCAAGAACCATTTCACCTGGCCTCAACTCTGTTTTCAATGTTTACATTTATCACCTTGGTTTTTCTCCATTCCCCACCCAAAGTCTTGCAAAGTAGGTACCATCACAACCATTTTATAGAGGAAGGTCTGGGATGTCATCTAACTTTGAAAAACAAAATTATAATTGCATACTTGCTCTTCTCCAGAAAGCAAGGTATCAGCTTATTACCTGCATTCAGTATCTTCTGTGAAGAGCCTCTGTTTGCACAGCCCCAGGGGTGTTGTAGGAAACACAATGTTAAGGATGCCAATTTGGAGGTCCTGCTTGTGGTTTCTGAGTTTGCCATCTCTTTGGAGCCTTTTCTCCACTCTTTCTCTGAATCTCAGCCTAACAGAAGTAGTTACTGTTCTCTGAACAAGACCTGCATTCCAATAACCATCACTAATGGTCTTTGCTGGGGCAGGCCCTAGTAGGGTACTTTTCTAAGAATTTATGCATATTATCTCATTTAACCTTATAGTGGTCCTGGGAAGTAACTGCTATTACTAATCCCCAATTTACATTGGGAGAACTGAAGCACAGAGTGGTTAAGTGACTGTCTCAACAAGTAAGTGGTGGAGTTTGGGATCCAAAGCCAGGCAACCTGGGTACAGAGTCTGCAGATCTAATTATCACACACCCCTCCTCTCCATTCAGAGAAGAAATCTGTTTAAATAGTAACTCCTTTTATTAAAAAATGATTTGGCCACTTCGTTACTAAATAAAAGAGACAGCTAGGATGGCAACCATATGCTTCTCATTACAGGATCTGCTGAGATACAGATAGATTCTAGCTGCAGCAAATACGTCTTCAGGGTTGACAGAACCCAATGCCCAAGCGGGTCATCTGGAACAACCGTTGTCTACACCTGCGAGTTCATCAGTGGCTACGGAGCCAGAGGCAGTGCAGACACAAAAGTGACATTCACCTCTGTGGGTAAGGACTCTCCCTAGAATTTTTAGCCATAAATAGGTTGCACCCTAAATAAATGCTGGCAATGAACTATGAGCAAAATAATGTGTGGTTAGGGCAAATCGCACAATGGGAGATAGAAATGGATTTCCCTCTCTGCCATTTAAATTCAGAGGGAGTCTTTTTAAAATTGGGAATGGTTGTGGTAGAGCACAGTGGTTGCCAGGAAGGAACCCAGGGCATTCTGTGAGTAAGGCAGGAGGTGGAGTGGGAAGTAGGGTTTCGTTCTCGGGTTAGCCCTATTATCATTGAATAATGTGTAATGAGGATAATGTCCCTAATTTTCCCCTTTTCCCCCATTACCTCATTCTCCCATTCTTGAATTTCAACAGCCTGGCTCACTCTCCTGTACCCCTCAACACTCTCCTTCACCCCTCCTCTCCCATTTCACCTATTCCAGAGACAGTGCCGCAGAAAGCCTTAATACTCTGATTCTTTGTGGTTATTTTATGGTTGGAATGAGTGATGTTTTAGTCTCTCAATTAATTGTTTAGTTAGACTTCTTAAAAGTGTCATTTCTCCTTATATCATAAAGCATTGTAATTTCACCCCATGTGCAAAAGGAGGACATTCAAACTTGTTTTTTCACCCATCTTACAAAAATGAGCAATTTACATTAATTATTAGTCCCTTTCTGAACAAGTTTAGAGAAAGGACTGATATAAGCAATACTTGTTAACTGTTGTTCACGTTTTCTGCTATTGTGACTTAGCAATTTTACAAAGATCAAGATTATGTTTATGTGGGCATAGTCTATCTAATATATATCTATAATATATAATACATAGCTATAATATATAATATATAGCTATATAATAATCATATGTCTAATCATTTATCTACAGGGTAAACAGTTTTGCATTCCCAGTTTTAACACCAAGAGTTGTGTTCTGTTCACATAATCAAAACTGTTCTCACTATAGAAAACTGCAAATTGTTCAAAGTAGCCATGAGCTCTTCTAGGGAAATAATGCTTTCAGATAAACCTAATCTTTCTCCAAATTACTTAACTTTACCCCTATCTGCAAAACTGGGACCTGTCTTAGGGACATGTTTAGCCTTTGCTGAAAATCATTGGTCAGGTAGTTTGGAATCTCATCAGAGAATTAAGAGGACCAAATTCATAGTTCCATGAGCCTTTTTCTTCTTACTCACAGAAATAGCTAAGCCTCAGAGAGCCATCTCAAGATGCCTACAGCTGGGGAGGGTAATACAGGGACATATTATACCTTGCTAAAGTGGCTTTGGGCTGTATCTGAACATTTGAATCCCAGCTTCTAAATGGTAACTATGAAAAGCTCTAATATCATTGGATTATGATTAAGAATAAGATTTTTAGGCCAGGCATGGTAGCTCATGCCTGTAATCCCAGCACTTTGGGAGGCCGAGGTGGGCAGATGGTTTGAGCCTAGGAGTTTGAGACCAGCCAGAGCAACATGGCAAAGCCCTGTCTCCACCAATAAAAATAAACATAAAGTTAGTCAGGTGTGGTGGTGTGTCCCTGAAGTCCCAGCTTCTTGGGAGGCTGAAGCAGGAGGATCAATTAAGCCCAGAAGGTTGAGGCTGCAGTGAGCCATGATTGTGCCAGCTGGGGTGACAGAAAGCAATCCTGTCTCAAGAAAGGCAAAAAAAAAAAAAAAGAGAAAAGAAAAGAAAAGAAAAAAAAGTATAAGATTTCACACTGACTGGGAAAGTAGACCAGCATCAGTGGGCTCACAAAATGAAGCTATTCACATATAGGAGACTGAAGTAATGGTGTTTTGAACTATCACCCATGTAAAAATATACTCAAAGAGAAGTAGAAACTTAGATGAAAATAGTGGGAGGCTCATATAAGCTTTTACATTTGTAATAGCCTTATTAATATTTTTGATTAATAGTTTTTCATGAACCTGTGAGAATCTTATTAGAGGAATAAATATATAGCGTAATTAATTACATATAAATACTTCTATTACTGTAGTTATAGAGTTATAATTATAATTAATGTGCCCATACATCCCAGTTTACCTGAAACAGTACAGGTATAATTATTAGGTTAGTGCAAAAGTAATTGTGTTTTTTGCCATTACTTTTGAATCACCCTATATTTGGGCAATACATGCTATGACTCTTGTACTTAAAATGTAGTTCCAGAATTCACTCTTTCACTTATTAAGCACTGACTGTGTACTAGACACAGTGCTGAGTGCTGCGGATGCAAAGACACAGAGGTCACATTTCTGCCCCTGAGGGCTCACATTTTTATGGAGGAGAGATATGAAAAGAGAGAAAATAATACACAGCGTGGCATTATTAAAAAGTATTTTAACAGAGTAAAGAATGAGATTGTTAGAGGAACCCAGCCATTTGTTCTCCCTTGAGGTGTTACAGAGGAGGTTGGAGGGGAGCTTGGGATAAGTTGACACTCCTAAGTTTGCAACCTTTTACCCTGCTGATCATCAGGAGATAATTCCAGCCAGAAAAGTGAAGTGCCCGAGGTCCTAAGGCATGAGATGGAAATGAGTACAGTGCAGAGCACCACCAGGAACAGCCTAGAAACGAGTAAAGCCTGGGAGCAGCAAGGTACCAATCCTACCTTGACGCGAATAGAGTCAGGATGCTTCGGGTTTTTGTTTTGTTTTGTTTTTCCTGCCCTCTCTGAAGTTTCACTCATGTGTCAATGTCCCCAGAGATACTACACATTGGACTTGTTGTCAGTTTCTTTTGTCTGTTTTGTTTGCCTTTTTTCAGCCAATCTAACAATAACCCCGGACCCAATTTCTGTTTCTGAGGGACAAAACTTTTCTATAAAATGCATCAGTGATGTGAGTAACTATGATGAGGTTTATTGGAACACTTCTGCTGGAATTAAGATACACCAAAGGTTTTATACCACGAGGAGGTATCCCGATGGAGCAGAATCAGTACTGACAGTCAAGACCTCTACCAGGGAGTGGAATGGTGAGTGAAGGGCTGGACACCATACTGTACTCCCTGGGTCCTTGAAAACATGCAATAATAGTTACCATCCATGTAGGGTCTGCTCTGAGACATGCCTATGCCAGCCACTTTAAATTCAATATGTCCTCACACTTAATGCAACAGTCCTTTGAGGGAAGGGGCCATTATTTCCATATTTACAGATGAAGTAACTATGCTTAAATAACTTAAGTTGTGGCTGGGCACGGTGGCTCATGCCTGTAATCCCAGCCCTTTGGGAAACTGAGGTGGGCGGATCACAAGGTCAAGAGATCGAGACCATCTTGGCCAACATGGTGAAACCCCGTCTCTACTAAAAATACAAAACTTAGCTGGGCGTGGTGGCGAGCACCTGTAGTACCAGCTACTTGGGAAGCTGAGGTAAGAGAATCGCTTGAACCCTCAAGTCGCAGGTTGCAGCCTGGTGCCTGGCGACAAAACAAAACTCTGTCTCAAAAAAAAAACAAAAAAAAAAACCCCAAAAACTTAAGTTGTAGAGCCAGGAATGGACTCGTGTCTCTAATTCCAGACCCTGTGCTCTTGCCATTAAGTTATGTGGATTGTTTTGAAAAGTACTTTCACTAGACACTTGGGAGTGTTTCATCCAACCACGCTTTAGAACAGCTAGGAAAAGATTTTATAAGCCTGGTTCCAAAAAAAGAAACACCTTTTAGTTTCCTGTTTACCTCTATCCATGGTTTGTACTGTGAGGAAATGCAAATCTCTGAAAGCAAAATGAACTTGGTAGACAGAACTGCTACAATAGTAGCTCATATTTATTGAGCCCTTAACTATGTGATAGGCACTATGCAAAGTATTTAAATGTATTAATTGATGTAAAACAATAAGCCTAGAGGATACTGTTATTATTAGCCCCATTTTACAGATGAGGAAACCGAGACTCAGTAAAGTAAATTACCCAAGGTTATATTTTTTCAAATGTAACAATGGCAGAGCCAGGGTTCAAACTTAGATTGACTGGCTCCAGCGGCCAACTCTTAGCCACTCCACTCTGAAGACTTTCATTAACTATGAGGTTAATAAGCCTAGATTCCATGAGTCCCATGTCGTCTTTATATTTTTAACTAGGGCCTAGGAAACATTGTAGAAATATCTAGTTATTATTTGGGCTGTACTTGGTAGTATATGTTTAGGAAGTGGAAGTTTTTTTCTTCCAGGCTGACCTCAATCCTGCTCTGTCCAATTACTCTTTCCTACTGCAGGTCAATAACCTAGAAAGAATTTTAGCTTTTCCAGTCACATTAATCTGTTAAACAGTCCCATAATCAGTTGTTGAAAAAACATATTATCATCTAAATTTACTACACTGTTGTTTTATATTCAATTTAAATTCCCTCTTCCCCCCAACAGGAATTAAAAGGAGTTTCCTTTCTCCCCTCGTTCTACTCATTTGCCTTCTGGCTAGCTGCTCCTTCTGACTTTTCCAGAGCTGGGGCAAAGGGAAGCAATGTAAAGATAATTGAAGGGTCTTACTTAACTGTAGGTGCCGCTGTAATCTTGCTGTATGTCTGCACGGCAGCTGCCCAAATGACTTGTCCTCTGGGGACATGATGAACAGGGCCTGTTCACTTAGAGTTAGGAGATGGGGCGTCATAACACCACAGTGTTCCATCAGGTTAACAATTATCTTCAAAAAACCTCCCCACCCCTGCACACGCCAAATTTCCCATTTATTCCTTGGGTTGGTAGAAAAGCCTTGGAGTAGAAATTGAAATTCTTGTTTAAAATCCAATTTTGCCACTAACAGGCTGTTTGACCTTGAATAAGCCACTTAATTTTTATTGAAAGTAAGTGCATATTTATGTGGTCATAGGTTAGTCCTTCTAATACATGGAGAACCCAGGAGAGGAGTCAATCAAGCATTTTTTCCTCTAGTGTCCAGGAAGGTGTGGTATTCCTTTACCAAAGCTTGAGAGGGAAAATTAAACCTCTCCTTAACCTTCCCAGAAAATGCCTTTGAAGGGCAGTTATTTCATTCCATCTCATTTTTGCTGTCTTCTACTCAGGAACCTATCACTGCATATTTAGATATGAGAATTCATACAGTATTGCAACCAAAGACGTCATTGTTCACCCGCTGCCTCTAGAGCTGAACATCATGGTTGATCCTTTGGAAGCTACTGTTTCATGCCGTGGTTCCCATCACATCAAATGCTGCATTGAGGAGGACGGAGACTACAAAGTTACTTTCCAAATAGGTTCCTTGTCCCTTCCTGCTGGTAAGATGCTCACTGCTGAATTGTTAGGGTGTATTATTTCACATATGTGGAGTCTAAAAATTTACTCTTAAAATAGGGATCAAGAGACATAGGACTGTATCAGAGATAGAATGAACAGAATAGAATCCCATGAGTCTATGTAACCTTCTATTTTGCTATGTGGCTGATGGTTCATTGGTTTGTGGCAAAATCTTGGGAGTTTGCAATGGTGGAGTGAGTCCCTTTTTTGTTTGTTTTTAATTGGGAGAAGTTGAAGAAACTATTGACATACCTTCTAAGGAATATGGCGGACTAGATATTCTGACAGTCCTTTCTTCCATGCTATAAAGTTGCGTGCCACAAAAGCACCACAAAAATCCTTTTAAATGCATAATTGAGCATGTAAGAAGGTATGAGAAATAACCAAGTGCCAAAAAAGTAGAGGAAAATAAAATAGAAATGATGCTTTAATACTGGAGCTTCCCTGTGGGCATTTGCCAATAGCAGAAACCCAGAACCTTGGGTTTTAAGGCTCCTTTGGGCATAAAAGTAAAAACTGTGCTCCCCAAACAGTACCTGGGGCACTCCCATCCCATTGACACAATGTTAAGACCTTCAAAAAGTGACATGTTCAGTAAAATACTAAGCTAAGAAAACAAACTTCATCTGCCAGAGTTGAGGCCTTGGCCTCATCTCTGGGTGGACAAAACGTTTCCCCCGAGAATTATAATTGTCCTCCATCACCCAGGTTTGGTCTTTGAATTTATATTTCCTGTGTGGTTCAGGAGCTCCAGTCTAAGTTTAAAGTTGTCCATTGGTAGCACGCTATGTCAACTAGCAAAAAAAAGAAAAAAAAAAAATCAAAGTCTCTCTGGTAGATGGTACCATAATCCAGATCCCTAGGGATTCCCAGAGATTAAAGTCAACCAACCTGAGCTCAAAATCCAAAATCTCAAAACACAGACACCTTCATGAGGGATTTACAAGCTCATTTGTTCTTTCAATAACTATTCTGGAGGACTTACTCAATGCGAAACACCATAGTAGGCAATGAAAGGGAGACAATATACTTACTGAATACCAGCATATACTTACTGGATACTTACTATGTGCTGAATTATATGACTTGTACTATGTTAGGAATTATGGGATATGAGAAGGATGTAAAGAAATGTAGAAAAGAAGTAGGGTACATATTTTAATATCTAGAAGGGTCCATGCCACAAAAGGCAATGCATATAACATAAAATATCCAAAAGGAAGAATACAGACTGAAAAAACAGTGGAAGTTCAGAAAAGTGGGGACTCAGTAAACACTGTAGTCTTTAAAGAAGACTGCGTGGTAGAGTGATATAATCAACCTGGATTTTGATGTATGCAACATTTCAATATTCTGTGTCTAACATGCATACATTCCGTGCTTTCTGTGTGCCAAATATTGAGCTGAGCATCAGGAGATGGAAAAATAAATGACAAGGTACTTTCTCTCCAGGACCTTATGGTCTAATAGAGAAGATAAACTTATAAAGAGGTGTCTATAAACCAATATGGTAATGGCAGAATAGGATAAATGCTCAGAGCATGACGAAATTTAGATAGGGAGAGCGATTTGTGGGATGCTGAAAAGGCGTCCTGAATGTCAAAAATGTGTGACTTAAAGTCATTAATGGTAGAGGAGAAGTTTTGGCTATCATACATGCAATTGTGGGCTTACATACTTCTAAGAGACAGAGGCAAAAACCTATTAAAAATGAATATGGCACATTCCTGGGGAAAGCTTAGACAATTTTATTCATATTAGGTCATCTTAACACGATTCGTGCGTTAGAGACTTATGTTGTGACTTAATTCTTTCAATAATTCTATCTTTAGCAAAAGAAGTTAAAGAAAAACAAGTGTGCTACAAACACAATTTCAATGCAAACTCAGTTTCCTGGTGTTCAAAAACTGTTGATGTGTTTTGTCACTTTACCAATGCTGTTAATAATTCAGTCTGGAGCCCATCTATGAAGCTGAATCTGGTACCTGGTAAGAGCGTTTTAAATTACTTTAAGATATTATAGTCAGGAGCAGGGACTTATTTATTCATTCACTCCCTCATTCATCCCCATTCAATAAACATGTGTTAAATATCCTCACTGTGGGAGGCCCTGGGCTCACCACGGGGTATTTAAAAGAACAGAAATAAGCCATGTCCCCTGGTCTCAAGCCTAGGGGAGAAATATATGTGATAAAGTTATTATATGTAATGCTTCAAGAGCTCAATAGAAATGTTGTGGGTGGCTTAGCTCTACTGAAAGCAGGTGGGGAAAATGTGATCAGGAAAGCCTTCCAGGTGAAACGGGACCTCAGCTGAGTCTGGGGGCTAAGGAGTTCACCAGGCAGACAGGAGTCGACAGTGTCTGGGCATGGCTGAGATCCTTTGAGGTTTCAGCAAAGGAAGGGTGTCCACAGTGCACTGTTTTTCTGAGACAGGGCTACATGAAAACAATTGATCTCAAGAGTAGACCACTGCCTTTCCCATCTGTTGCCATCACTGAGTCAATTTTCCATTGCGTAGTGTCTTTGAGGTGAAAGGTCATAATTATGGAATCATTGCTGTGCTAGCCCATGCTGGGGAGCTCCCCTAGGCAGCAGAGAGGGATAGATCATCCTAATAGAAGGTCATCTTAAGGGAGAATTTTATGTTAAGGCAAGAGATAAATGATGACCCTGGGCTTCTATCATAAGCAACACCTCATCCTCCTAAATCTTCTCAGCAATGGGACTTGTGACAGACAAAGGATCCATGGCTTTATTATCACTTTTGTTTCAGTTTACTGAATAACTTGTAGTCATTCTCACATGTTGGCAGCTAGCCCCTGGGCACCAAAACAGGAAATAATTTAGAGTCACTGTCTTCTGACCTTGCCATGCATAAGCACAACCCCTCCAGAGTGCAGCAAGGTCGCCTTTTCTTGTACCCCTCACTCATCTTAGCCAACGCATTTTATTCACATATCTTTGTTCTTCTCTGTCTTTATACCAAATACGGTTTCACCTCTTTTTCCCAGTAGAACATTACTTATTTAAGATTTGTATATAGTGGTTGAGATCTTAATGTTAAAAAAACTGTTGGTGATGGAGGGGTCTCATCAGAATCAGGGTCCGCTGGGCATGAGAGATTCCACAGCAAGTGCCATTTTCCTATCCTTGTCAGGTTATGAGAAAAAGGTGACATATAATCACCTTTAAGGGAAACCAGAAGGAACAAATGCTTAAAAATATTGATTAGAATATTCAGGTCATGGGTACCCAGAATTGCTACTACTGATTACGTCTTTGGATAATGGCAGTGATTCTCAATCTTGAAAGCACATTGGAATCACCAGGGAGGTTTAAAAACCTCCTGATGCCTAAATTCCAGCCCTGAAGATTCCCATACACTTATCCTGGACACTGGTGTTTTCAAAAGCTCCCCAGCTGATTTTATTATGACACAGTTGAGAGTCTCCAGATTAAGGTAAAAAACTGTTAGGAAAAGCAAGTTCAGATTACAGAAGTCAGGTTCATGTGGAAAATAGTGAGGGGCTTTGGAAAATCAGGGACAAAATTAAGACATTGGGTAGCTGCTAAAAAGTCACTGAAAGCAAAGAAAAAGAGGAATTCAAACATCACAATTCTACCTAGGCCTGACCGTATTTCTACTATTTGTCTCTTCCTTGCAATGATCTCTTTTATTTCAATGTTTCCAACACAGGGGAAAACATCACATGCCAAGATCCCGTATTAGGTGTTGGAGAGCCCGGGAAAGTCACCCAGAAGCTATGCCAGTTCTCGAACATTCCCAGAAGACCTGGCAGTCCTGTTGGCGGGATTATCACTTACAAATGTGTAGGCTCCCAGTGGGAGGAGAAGAGAAACGATTGCATCTCTGCCCCAATAAATAGTCTGCTCCAGCTGGCTAAGGTGATCCTTAAAGCTTCCACTCTGACCTCTTGGTGGGGAGATCTGTCTGACTTACCATATTTCTCAGCACTTACGAAAATGGGTTTGGGGTTGCTTTGTGTTGCTCCAAAACTACTTTTATTTGTGTATTTCCAAAGGAGATGCAACCATAGAGCTTCATGAAATGCCTACACTCAGATATTAAGACAACTAAGTATGTGTTCTTCTCTCAGACCAGCAGGATACCTTAACCTTGACTTCTCAGTACCATGTGTTAAATACCTCTGGGGGCAGCAGTATTATCCTCTGTCTTATTGCTCTCCTTTGAGTAATTTTAATATCAAGAAAATAGCTGCAACCCTTTCAGAAAAAGTAGCAATACAGAAAATAAGATTCATCAATTTCTTTTTAAAAATAGCTGGGCTTGATGCTTTTATAGGTATGAGATTTTCCTTACTACTTGGAAGTAACTTGTACTTCTGAAGAAGCGACCATCTGCCTCTTTTACCTACAATAGAGGTTACCGCTGTGTAACAGGGGTAAAGTTCCTTTCCTTCTCTCAATATAAATAAGTGGTACCTCCACACTTGATTTGTCATAAGCTAGACTCCTAAAATTCCATGAGTTACATTAAAAAATTCTGGTGATGCAACTAGTGAGGTTATAGCCAATGATGACATCTTCAGACAACCAGGTCCAAATCCTCTCACCACTGGGAGAAGAATTGAAAAAAAAATTAGGGTAATACTATTTATGTTTTGTCTAATTAACTTCTATCTCTCCTCTTGTCTCACACCAAATTTATTAAAATATATATTATGTGTAAAGCATTATTATAGGTGCTGTCAAGGTAAATGGGCCAAATCAGATCTTGGTCTCTGATTTGATAAAGAATATAATCTAACTGGGTAGTTACATACACATTAATTTGGCTAAGATCAATTAAGAAGATCTTCTTGGGGAAAAAAAAAAAGCACCTGGGCTAGACCTTGATGGGAGGAGGCATGAGGGCTATAAATTATCCTAATGAAGAAAGATAGAAATTGTAATCTGAACTCGGTGTGGGACCAAGCCCCAATTCTAGATACCTACATACATTTTCAATGGAAAAGGATCATGTTGGTCTATCATGCTTCATTTGATTTATCCATTCAGCATATACTTACTGGATACTTACCATGTGCTGAGTTATATGACTCATACTATCTTAGGAGTTATGGGATATGAGAAGGATGTAAAGAAATGTAGCACATGCTCCATGTTGTTAAGGAGCTTATAATTTAATTAGAGCAATATTGAAATTAGAACACAAGATGACATTACTGGAGATGCCACAAATGAAAAGTATGTCATATAAAACCAATACTTATGCATTCAGAGGAAGGAACTTTCCTGGGTTGGAACATTCATCAAATTATTTTCCTAGAAGATAGAATATGAGCTATTCTATGCATATAAATAAGAGTTAGTTAGAAAGTAGAAGTGTAATCATTATAGGTAGAGTGACCATATAATCTATCATCCAATGGGGGACATATTTTGAGAATATCAGAGGGCACTTTTAATCATTGTACTAAGAGAAAAGGTAGAAACCAGACCTGTCCCTGGAAAATTGGAAGGGACAGTCACTTTAACGATTGGAAGAGTAAGTGATATGAGGAAAACCAAAGAGTGGCAGCTGTGTTTCCATGCTGACTATCCACGTGACCGTTGTACTGACCTTTAAGCTACTTCTCAGGCAATCACATCTAGCTTCTCTTTTTTTGTTCCAGTTAAATACCAGGTTGACATATGTTTGTTCCCCTTCTGTGTGCAATCTTATGTCATATTCTAAAGAGCATGCGTGGAGTGCTTAAGGGATACATTATCTTATGGGAAGTATTTATGGAAATGGAACAAAAAGGAAACTACAGATGTGAGAGATTTTGCCAGGAATGGATCAGCTGGATTTGATAGCTGAACTGACCTGTAAAAGTTTTTGTTTTGGCTTTTGTTTTACTAGGCTTTGGTCAAGAGCCCCTCTCAGGATGAGAAGCTCCCTACATACCTGAAGAATCTTTCTATTAGCATAGACAAAGTTGAACATGAAATCAGCTCTTCTCCTGGGAGTCTGGGAGCCGTTATTAACATCCTTGATCTGCTCTCAACAGTTCCAACCCAAGTAAATTCAGAAATGATGATGGTGAGTTTGCTTAACCTTTGCAGGAGTTTTGGGTCTTACCTTTTTACACCTCAGAATTTGTGTTCAAGAAACATTAATTCCTCCCAATTGCAGCTTCTCTGTCTTTTCCAGAGCAATGCTCAGGATATTACAGCCACACATTCTGCCAGCTACAGCTTTTAGGATATTAGGAAATGTTTCCCATATTCATTTTGAGACCTTAAGAATATGTCTTAGTGGCCAGGTGCGGTGGCTCACGCCTATAATCCCAGCACTTTGGGATGCCGAGGCGTGTGAATCACGAAGTCAAGAGATCGAGGCCATCCTGGTCAACATGGTGAAACTCTGTCCCTACTGAAAATACAACATTAGCTGGGCATGGTGGCGCACACCTGTAGTTCCAGCTACTCAGCTACTCAGGAGGCTGAGGCAGGAGAATTGCTTGAACCCAGGAGGTAGAGGTTGCGGTGAGCCAAGATCGCGCCATTGCACTCCAGCCTGGGTAACAAGAGCGAAACTCCATCTCAAAAAAAAAAAAAAAAAAAAAGAAGAATATTTCTTAGTGAATTTCTGCTTTATTTTCTTCACAAATTGGAATGAATTCTTACTTGCTTTCCAGGAAACTAGGAATTAAAGGTTTTCAGGATATACAAGATGAGATTCTCAAAGGTCTAGCACTAAACATGAACTTTAAAGTAATTGTGGGAGGATAGGTTCTGGAAGGACAGAGAATTCTTCCACCAGAGTTCAAATGAAGACACTTTAATGAGGGATACCTACAGAGGTAAAGACAGGGTTAACAAACAAACAAACAAACCAGGGGTGGTGAGGCACTCAGAGACCAGCAACATTTAGAAGACATTATCACCCCCTAGGAAAAAGAGAAAAGAAGGCAAACAGAGCCCAGTGAGAGCTGAAGTCTTGAAGGAGGGACCAGTCTGCAGAAGCGGTAGTCTTGGAAGGCCATAGGTGTAACCAGACATGTGCTGAGGAGAAAGGGGACTGAGTGGAGAGAGCAGTGGGCAGCAGGAAAAACGTATCTCAGTGTCCCTCTCCTCCCACCCTCACATCTCTTGCCAATGTCTCCTACTGGCCAAGCTCAACCTAAACCAACTGGAAACAAGCTTAGTAACAGAGTCCAAAGAGGTCATATAAGTGTCCTAGGGCTGGCAACATAAATCACCACAAACTGGGTAGCTTAATGACACATTTTTTCTCTTACAATTGTGGAGGCTAGGACTCTAAAATCAAGGTGTCTGCAGGGAAGCATTGCCTCCAAAGGCTCTAGAGGAAAGTCCTTCCTTGCCTCTTCCAGTTTCCGGTGCCCCAGACATTCTTTGACTTGTGGTTGCATCACTCTAATCTCAGCCTCTGTCTTCACACGACCTTCTTCTCTTCCCCACTTTTGTTCTCCCCTTCTGTCTCTGCAAGGATACTTGTCATCGGATCTGAGACCCACACCAATAATTCAGGATGGATCCTTAACTTCATTAGATCTACAAAAACCATTTTTCCAAATAGAGTCGCATTCACAGGATTCATGTATTATGTCATTTTGGGGGCCTTCATTTTAACCTGCTCTAGGGGTCACATTTCCAAAGGGTATAACAGGGCAATAAAGGGCAGATAAATTATTTGGACTGAATGAAAAATGACAATCCCATGACTATAGGAGAGAGAATCAAATTGTTCAGCAGAAAAGGAAGATGCCTTTTACCACACTTGTATAGCTCATTCAATGCTCAGGATTTGAAATGATTTTCTGACACTTCCTCACCATCGCTGGTGAATACCACCCACCAAAAAGCCTTTACAGGCTTGAGATTTTTTTTTTTTTTTTTTTTTTTGAGATGGAGTTTCCCTTTTGTTGCCCCTACTGGAGTGCAATGGCACCATCTTTGCTCACTGCAACCTCCACCTCCCGGGTTCAAGCGATTCTCCTGCCTCAGGCTCCCGAGTAGCTGGGATTACAGGTGGCTGCCTGTAATCCCCGCACTTTGGGAGCCCGAGGCAGCCAGATCACCTGAAGTCAGAAGTTCAAGACCAGCCTGGCCAACTTGGTGAAACCCTGTCTCTACTAAAAATACAGGCTTGAGATTTAAAATAAAATGAGATAAAATAAAATAGTAAATATCCCTGCCACCCTGCTGAATTGGCCTCTGCCAGCCTAATGAATTGGCCTTAGTGAGTGGTGTTTGTAGTGGGTGTGCCTCTCACTGTCACCATTGCTAAATGCTTACTGACATCCTTGCTGTCTTGGGGACCCATCCTCTGCTAAACTTGACCATAAGAAGGTCATAAATCCCCACTGCCTGTGATGTCTCATTTCTGTCTTCTCTTTTCCTCTTATCTTTATGCAGTCAATTTCTAGGAAAATGTTGTTTTTCTCTTTATTATGATAGAATTTGGTTGGTTTGACCCCAGACCATTTCACTTTCAGCATGTGCTCTCTACGGTTAATGTCATCCTCGGCAAGCCCATCTTGAACACCTGGAAGGTTTTACAACAGCAACGGACCAATCAGAGTTCACAGCTACTGCATTCAGTGGAAAGATTCTCGCAAGCATTACGGTCGGGAGATAGCCCTCCTTTGTCTTTCTCCCAAACTAATGTGCAGATGAGCAGCATGGTAATCAAGTCACCAGCAAACCTAAAAACCTATCAACAGAAATTTGTTTTCTCAGATTCTGACCTCTGGGGCAATGTGGTCATTGACAAGAGCCATCTAGAAAACTTGCAGCCGGATTCATCTGTTGTCACCATGGCTTTCCCAACTCTCCAAGCCATCCTTGCCAAGGATTTCCAGGAAAATAACTTTGCAGAGAGCTTAGTGATGACAACCACTGTCAGCCACAATATAACCATGCCATTCAGGATTTCAATGACTTTTAAGAACAGCAGCCCTTCGGGTGGGGAAACAAAATGTGTCTTCTGGAACTTCAGCCTTGCCAACAACACAGGAGGGTGGGACAGCAGTGGATGCTATGCTGAAGAAGGTGATGGGGACAATGTGACCTGCATCTGTAACCACCTAACTTCATTCTCCATCCTCATGTCCGCTGACACCCCAGACCCTAGCTCTCTCCTGGGAATACTACTGGATATTATTTCTTACGTTGGGGTGGGTTTTTCCATCTTGAGCTTGGCAGCCTGTCTAGTTGTGGAAGCTGTGGTGTGGAAATCAGTGACCAAGAACAGGACTTCCTATATGCGCCACACCTGCATAGTAAATATTGCTGCCTCCCTTCTGATTGCCAACACCTGGTTCATCGTGGTCGCTGCCATCCAGGACAATCGCTACATACTATTCAAGACAGCCTGTGTGGCTGCCACCTTCTTCATCCACTTCTTCTATCTCAGCGTCTTCTTCTGGATGCTGACGCTGGGCCTCATGCTATTTTATCGCCTGGTTTTCATTCTGCATGAAACAAGCAGGTCCACTCAGAAAGCCATTGCCTTCTGTCTTGGCTATGGCTGCCCGCTTGCCATCTCGGTCATCACGCTGGCAGCCACCCAGCCCCGGGAAGTCTACACGAGGAAGAATGTCTGTTGGCTCAACTGGGAGGACACCAAGGCCCTGCTGGCTTTCGCCATTCCAGCACTTATCATTGTGGTGGTGAACATAACCATCACTGTTGTGGTCATCACCAAGATCCTGAGGCCTTCTGTTGGAGACAAACCATGCAAGCAGGAGAAGAGCAGCCTGTTTCAGATCAGCAAGAGCATTGGGGTCCTCACGCCACTCTTGGGTCTCACTTGGGGTTTTGGTCTCACCACTGTGTTCCCAGGGACCAACCTTGCATTCCATATCATATTTGCCATCCTCAATGTCTTCCAGGTGAGTTTTACAGCGTGGGACTTTCAGGAAGATTTTATTCCTGTAGAACAAATTAATGATAGAAACACAAACAAGAGTAGGAATGGGGAAGGATTTCAGTCCAGAGGAAGCCTCAGCTCTAAAGAGCAGTAATAATGAGAATTCAGTGAGATGGAAAGGACACATTCTTCTGGTCCTATGGAGCCTCATGCTTTTTATCACCTACATTATAATTTAGTGGCATTTGCCAGCTTCTGCTTAATGTCCTGATTACACTAGTAAAAGGAAAATCTCCATTTGTGTAAGATTATCTTGATGCAGTCTACTATCTCTTAAATGAAAATCCTGTCTTTGAGAGGACAGGAATCACCCCTTTCTTGTTCATCAATATATCCCTAGTGCCAGATAGGGACCTTGATACAGAGTAGGTTCTCAATAATCATTTGAATGAAATAAATTCTATGTACCATGTAGCAGGTTCTCTGGAAACATCAAAAATCAAAGAATGAATGACCTGTGAATGCCGGACAATTTGCTTGATTATACTACAATGAAAAAACATCTTCTTTGCTTTCCTGCAGCACATAACTAATTACAGGGCAGGCCAGTTTGTTAGAAGAACTATAACAGAGGTATAGACAGCAAGCCTTTAAAGTGCAAGGAAGAGAGTGATTAATTCTGTTTCACCCAATGGAGAGGTGGTAAGGATAGAAAAACACCTGCCCAGGGATTGAGGCCACTGCAAGCTTGTGGAGAGGCAGAGGCTGGAGGTGCACTTAAGATATTGCTTTTAGGATGCTTGTGTGAAGAACATATGAACCCTGATTTCTGCTACTAAGTCTGTGCCTCCAAGCTATGAAGTACATATGTAATAACCTTCATAATATGCCTCATTTGGAAGGAACTAGTTATCCCACCCCATACCCCAAATTCTCATCACAACCATGTGAGGAATATTGAAGACACAAGAGGTATATTAACTGCATAACCAACAGGACTTCCAGTTCTCAACTGAAGGAAAATGGGAAAATAGAAAATATCCTTCTAACATTATAACAGAGTCCCTTGGTGTGGAGCATCTCCTTCCTTTGAACAGTATCGTGTACTGAACTCATTCCATAAACTCAGATGGGGAAAGAAACAGTACAAATTTAACACCAGCTTAACAATACTTTCTCTTTTGCTGGTCAATAGACTGTAATTAAAATGCACTTCTTTTTCATCTTTTTTTTCTCAGGGATTATTCATTTTACTCTTTGGATGCCTCTGGGATCTGAAGGTAAGAACAATGACAGTTTTATGTTTCTAGAAAAGCCTAAAGTGCTTGTGGCATGTTGAAGTTACGATAGCTTCTTTTAAATGATGCAGGTACAGGAAGCTTTGCTGAGTAGGTTTTCATTGTCGAGATGGTCTTCACAGCACTCAAAGGTAAACCCTTTCTCTGCAGAGACTTTTCATTTTATAACCTCCTGTATTCCACTAGCCTTCTGAAGTACAGAGTACTAAACGTTTTCTTTGAGATTTTGATCAGTTAGGTTAGATATATTGCACCCTCAAACCTCCCCCTCAACAGTTGTATTTGGCATAGATCATTCCATTGTTTTTGCTTCTCAAGTCTTTCTGCCTATTAAACAGAGCCATGGAGCTGTCATTGAGATGCTACTCCACATATTTAAATAGGGTTTAAAATCATATGTAATATAAACTTAAGGTTGAAATCAAACGTTCAATGGGAAGCAATCTTCTGGGGGATTCAAGGCATTAAAGAAAACAAGTTGAAGAATAATAATGGATAGAATTTTCTATAGTTCATTTTGAAACATAATAATCGCCCTTTGAGATATTTGACTGACTTTCACATATGAGAAAATACTAGAAGCCTAATGAACAATAAAACTTGCTCTGACAGTTATTTTTCTAATACAGATGACAAGATTCCAGTGTTTTAACGTGACCTCTGAGAGTGGCACGAGAGATGCCAGCAGTGACAGCCAGAGGGTGGAAAATTCGTCTTCCTAGAGATAGAAAGAACTTTCGTCCCAGAAATTTGCTTTTTGATTGTCCTTTATTTTCTCTCTTCTAGTCAACATCCCTGGGTTCATCCACACCTGTGTTTTCTATGAGTTCTCCAATATCAAGAAGATTTAACAATTTGTTTGGTAAAACAGGTGAGTAGTGACCTCTAGGTTCTCCGTGGTTGCCCAGAACACATTTGCTCAAGTGGGGAGTCTCAACACCCCGACTCTTTCACCCTGCTCATGGCATTTACCTGAAACGTCCTCTTTTGAGGTAGAGGTTAGAGGAACTTACATGTTCACAAATCACCAAAAAGTGGGTACAGAGGGCATCTGCCTTCGCTGGGCAACTCATGAAGAATAAGATTTGGAGAATCTAGACAATAATTTGGAGAGCCATCTGTCAAAATATCATCCATGAAAATAAGAACTGTAAATTGCTGGTCTCGTCAAACACGGAGTTCTTTTCAATTTACGTTAAGTAAGAGTAGATAGGTCATGTTACTGGGTTATGGGGCAGTAAAGAATACATTTAGTAAATCTTACTACAGGATCTCACTGTGTAAGTTTGTTTTCTTTTTTGTTCTTTTACATAAAGTGTGCTTGTGTTACACATCGAAGTGTACAAAACTTCATTATGTAAGGGATCACCCAAGTTAACTATTGGAAATATTTGCAGTTAAATTTCTACCTTGGAGATATGAAACGAATGTAATGAATAACTTTAGGCAATGGATCTCAGCTATTCTGGCAAATTGAAACCCCTGTCCCATGCCACCATCCCTCCCCCACAGGAAAATAAGCCCCAGGATTTCTTCTAGCTTTTTGAAGCTGAACAGATCTCACAAATGCAGAGTTGAGAAACGTGTCAATATTCCAGACGAAGGTTTTTCACGTACAAGCAAATTCTGAGAATACCTATAACTGTCAAAACTCCAGAGGACTTGGGGTTTTTTCTGCTTCAATTTGATGAATTACTCATGAAACTGATGGACCTTCACTTCTGATTATGAAAGTCCCACTTGGGCCTGTTTTGGGTCCTCATAAGCACTGTAACTTTGGTTTATGTTGTCAGCAGCCCCTAAGGTACCCCCAGGCCATGATGGAAACCTTGTTAGCGGTGGCAGTTCAGCAATCTGATGGTAGGGTGGGCACTTCAACCCTTTTCTTGCCCGACACACACTCTCCACCCAGTCCCCGTGCACAGTCCCCATCTCCCCACAGACACAAGCCTGTGCAGTTGCTCCGAGGCTGCCTTCCTTGCTGCGCTGATTCTCAGCACTTCTGTTGGAATTCCTGACTCCTGCTTCTTTTCTGGCCCTGCCTTTTCTCCCCCTATAATTTTCTCTCTTTTTTTTTTCTTTACTATCTTTACAAGCCTCCGCCTTCAGTAGTGCCTCCAGGTCCCTCCCAAGAGCTTCCCTAAGTCACCACAACCCAAGGGGTCCAGGGAGATTCCCTCATGCAGCTGTTCCCAGGCCATGCATGTGATGGCATGTGAAGGGCTTCCCACCTTGAGATCTTCCTCTCCTCTGTAGAAACCTGGCTGCTGGTGTGACGTGAGGTAGTGACCGCTTGTTGGCTGCCACGCATGCATGAGAACAATAGTTCTGTTAGTTCTCTGGCATTTCTGGGTCTTGGGAGGAGGGCAGGTATGAGTTGGTTTTCAGGCATGGCCAAGCTTACCTGGCGACTGGACCACTTCTTCCCTGGGTCCCTTAGGAGATGTTCACACCCCAAAGTTCATGATGGATTGTCTTCAAGGCTGAGTTGCTGCTCTGTTTTTCAGGAACGTATAATGTTTCCACACCAGAAACAACCAGCTCATCCGTGGAAAACTCATCCAGTGCTTATTCTTTGCTCAACTAAAAACAGGAAAATCCAACCTATGTGACCTCCAGGGGACAGTGGATATGCTTTTAAAAAGAGATTTTTTGCAAAGCAATGGGGAACATGTTCTCTGGGCAGGTTTCCGGGAGCAAATGCAGAAAAGACTTTTTTTTTAATAGAGGAGAGGTGTTTTTTGGTAAGACAGACTAAAAGTAATTGTTATGTTTATGTTTGTTCCCTCCCCCTCCCCCTTGTGTGATACCACATATGTATAGTATTTAAGTGAAACTCAAGACCCCCAAGGCCCAACTTCTCTGTTTATATTGTAATATAGAATTTTAAAGAGACATTTTCACTTTTTACATATTGGGCACAAAGATATGCTTTGATTAAAACAGTAAGTAAAAGGCTAGTACATAGGAAATAGTTCAGTGAATTGTAAGAAGGAAGGAAGGAAGGGAGGGAGAAAGGGACGGAGGGAGGGAGGAAAAGAAGAAGAAAGGAAAAAAGAAGAAAAAGAGAAAGATCAAAATAGGAACAAATAAAGGGAAACAACATTAAGGGCCACATTTTAAGATTTCCGTGTTAATGATCTAGTATAATCACCGAGATAGTACAACACTGATAATTATTTTTTAATGGCTCAAAAATGGAAATGGAAAGTAGTCATAGAGAAGGGATACTTTGGGAAATATCTTCCTGATGTCTTCTTAGCTAAGAGTAGGGAAAAAAAAGGCTGAAAAATAGGGAGGAAATTCTTTCATCAGAACGACTTCAAGAGGATAATAATATTTATAAGAAATAAATGGAAGGAAATATGATTCTCCTGATGCTAAACACATATTGTATGTTAAGATTTGAACTAAGTAGAATGTATCTGCAGAGGAAGTGTGATAAAGATACGTCATTAGATCCAAGTGCTGATTAAATTTTTATAGTCTATCAAAAAGCTATAAAACACATTTTAGTGTGTTCCACATTTTAAAAGCAAAAAATATATATTTTATACACCTTTCAATTGCCAAATTTGAGACATTTGCACTGAAAACAGACCTTAACTGTCATATATTTCATGGCTTTAAGCAGGTACTTCTCTGTGCATTATAGAATATATTTTAATAATCTTATAACATTGTACATTACTATTGCTGTTGTCACCATCATTGTTACAGTGGATAATGGCCCTTGGTGTGTTGTATAGCTCCCTATGTATTCTCTCTTTCTACCTTTAAGTTCCCAGGCCAATACACATTAAGAGTTTTGCGTGGTCTAAGTTGTGTTTATTCCAACCACTTGGAAAGCTTCTGGAAAGAATTTGTACATTTGGCTGTTCTGTGCTCCTAATGACACTTGACTTTGATGAACAAATGGTAGAGTTTCCCAAGGATTTGATCGTGAATTATCCGCATGTGTGATTTTTTTGGTGTGTATGTATTTCATTAAAAAATATAAATATTTATGAAAATTGCATCCTTATTAGAGTTAACCGTGTGCCAGCAATACAGCAACCCTACATTGCAAATAAAAGTCTGATCCCAAAAGGAGAATGAGACAGAACAGAGATGTGGAAATGTGGAACTACTCAGGATATGTGGGTGGTGTGGGCCCAACCATCAGGAAGACGGGGCAAAAGAGGCTGAGATTCAGCAGCCATTTTTTTTTTTTTTTTTTTTTTTTTTTTTGAGACGGAGTTTCACTCATGTTACCCAGGCTGGAGTGCAATGGCGCGATCTCGGCTCACCGCAACCTCCGCCTCCTGGGTTCAGGAAATTCTCCTGCCTCAGCCTCCTGAGTAGCTGGGATTACAGGCACGCACCACCATGCCCAGCTAATTTTTTGTATTTTTAGTAGAGACGGGGTTTCACCATGTTGACCAGGATGGTCTCGATCTCTTGACCTCGTGATCCACCCACCTCGGCCTCCCACAGTGCTGGGATTACAGGCTTGAGCCACCGTGCCCGGCTTCAGCAGCCATTTTTTAAATTGAGGTTCAAAGAAATTTTCTTTTAATGTTTTAACCCTTAAAATATCTTCCTTTAATTTTTATTTTTTTAAATTCTACTTAAATTCTACTTCCATCTCTCTTTTCTTCATGGGGAAGAAGAGGTATGGGGCAGAGGTGGGACAGACAGTTAATGTAAATGAACTCTTTATTTCTACATATCACAAACGACATAGACATCTACTGTCACATTTGCCTGAGAAGTGTCACATACCTGTCCCAAATGAATGGTGTGTTACTTAAAGTCCCTAAAAGAAATCATTGTTATGCTTTAAGTGCATGCCAAGGTCTTCAGGAATGATAAACTTTGGGCGGAGCTTGGTACTAAGAAGATGGAGTCAGAGGTTGAGTTGGGGGAAATCCTTTGAATTAGAATTAGAGAAAGAAGGCCTTTGACTGATTTGATTCCTGGAGTGACATCAAGAATTGAGCCAGGCTTGGAGCACAAGGTGAGCAGGGCTATCTTGACATGATCAGTCAAGGAAAGCACACAGTATTGGGAGCAGGATGTGGTTGTCATGTTCAAAAATTCAGTGAGACAAGAAATGCTGAGCTTCCACCCACTGCAGCCGGGATCCCTTGGGGAATCATCATGTTCAACCTGTGAAGGGAACTTCCATCGTAGCAGGAGCCTGTGGGGAGTTGTACAGGATGTGGATCTGGCCTTCTGCTCACATTCATTAACTGGGGCATGTTCCCTTATCCCCAACACACACATGCACACATACATGCGTGCAGGTGCCTTCACCGTTTCAAGCCACACCACTGCTCCAAATTCCAGAAAAGCTATGAAAGCAAATAACTGGAGAAACATTTGCTGGTTTTCTGCCCACTGTAATACACATTAGCCCAGCCACTACCGTTTCCCAAGGAACTCCTAAAATGAACAGTAGAATTCAAAATTGTAGAAGAGCAGTGCATGAAGCTGAGAATTTTATGAATGTAGGAGCCTCACTCAGCCCTGAGGTTGCCATCTCTCAATCAGCAATTATTGCAAGGCTATTGGCAGCAGACTGAGAATGAAGGCACATTGAGTTGTGCTATCTACTTTGTTTGTAAGGCGCCCAGTTCTTCCCTGTGTTCCTGACCTCTCTCAGTGTATTAAGTCCATCCCCTGGGCCTAAACTCTCTTGCATTAGGAGCTTTCCATTAAGTCAGTTTCTTGCAAACAGCTCTGTGCTAATGCATCAAAGGCCGTGAGGTTAGAACACTCACGAATGAGCAGTTAATACAGATGACAGGAATATTCTCTAGGAATATCCTAAGTCCAGACTAACATATCTCTTGATCCTCCTCCCCCATTTCTTATTCTTTCCGTAGGGAAACGGTTAAATAAATGTCCATGGGGTTTTCAGGTTGTAGGTTGGTAAGGCCAGAAATTAAGAAAGAATGTGGGAAGTCACAGCCTTTTGTGGTTTGTATAGAGAACTTCAAAGAGGTCCATGTTGGAATGCTTCAGAAAAAAAAAGTTACATGGAGATGAGAACAATTACAGCAATTGGTAAATACTGAAAGGAGGTATGGGTGAGTAATTGAGATGAATGGAGCAGAAACTCATAGTCATTTGAAGACAAAAGGAAATAGAAATGCCAGGTAGGTGGAATGCATTTATTTTATGCCACGTGATGATGAAGTTAAATAAGGTCTCTGCATCCCAAAACCAGTGACCCAGGCCAACAAGAGTCTGATTCTCCAAGTGTCTAAAATGAATGTGGAATTTACAGGGAACATACCTTTTGAATGTGTTTTTAAAAGGGCAATGGAAATAGCGTCTCATCATTTCAAGAGGACAGTAGTTTAGCTTTGATATTAGGTAGTATTGGTTTCTAACATTATGACTTGGGATTTAAAATCACGTCATGCATGCCAGCACACAGCTATGCTTCCTTTCCATACTATAACAATGAAATATCTAATAAGATCTCCTCAGCTGTCTTTGCAGTAATTGTCTGCCTTCTTACAATTTGCTGCTGCCACTGCTCAGGCTTCTCCGTGTCACCCAGAATGCAGCTCCATTCACCAAACAGCCAATGATCCTGTCCATCTTCCAGACATGGGGGAGGCTGGCAACTCACAGGTGAACTCAACTGGCTGGCAGGGCTGACGACTTCCCTCACAGCATCTGCACTCCCAAGCTCTGTGCAATGATCCAGCACGTTATAGAAAGTTTAAACAAGGGTCCTTGAAGTAGTGTTTAGAACCAAGTTGTCTGGTAAACAGATGCCTGTTCCATCATTTGTGTGTAGATTGCTTGGAACGTTCATTGACGGCTGAAAACAGAGACCTCATGTCCTATAGATGAATATACAGGGTGTGAGGGCTCTGTTTATCCTACAGCACATTCTAGACGGAAACCAAGTTTCCCATTCTTAGTGAATATGGAGTGGACAGAGGAAGAAAAGAGAGGCAATGGGCCAACTCTTGAAGCCTGCTCTGTGCCAGACACCAGTTCTTATCTTCAAATGCCATCTGTGTTAGGGGTGGGCGTGGGGGCCTTGGTCGTGGTGCCCTACAATTCAGACACAGCATTCCTGCCTATTCGTAAATGATTTTATACACACCAATTCTTCCGTTTCTACCTGTAAACTTTGCAGTGAAGTTGAAAGGCTACCGGTGTCCATGACAGGTCCGTCTGCACACATGGGGCATGGTTAGGAGACACATAGCCTGTTCCTACCCCAGGGACTTAGTCTCTCATGCAGAGCCAAGTGAAGGATGCCAATGACTATTAAAGTCTAAACGGAACAAACCCAGGAGACTGATAAAACAAACAAACAACAATAAAAACGTGGCTTTATTCTCAGCATGAAAGACAAGAGGACCCGATTGGGCAAGTGGTGGGCAGATTGGTGTCACGGCTCACTTCCGATGACTTTAAACAACGAAACCCAGGAATGACTTTGGGCCCTGCCTTTTTCGGATTTTGATTGGTGCCATCCTGGGTTTTCCAACCTGCCAGCCAGCCTGCACCCCAGCAGTTGTGGGAAGAGGAATTTGACTTTGATTAACCGAGAAAAACTGTGCACACATTCTCTGTTTTTTTTCTGGAATTGTGAGTGTTTTCCCATGCCCCAGGGGCTCCCTCACAGGTGTCCTATCCCAAGCAGTCCCGACAGGAATCTCCAGCTGGGCTGGAGTGACAGCTGGCCTCAGGCACCGCAGCTCCTCAACCATCGCGGGCGTTTCCCGAGGCTCGCGCGCCCCCTGGTGGGCATGAGAGGAGGCGTCCCTCGTTCGTCCGACATCAGGAAGCGCGTGGGAGGCCGCGTTTGTCTCGCGGGGGGCGCGCCCAGTGGGCTACATCCAGGAAGTTAATTTGCGTCATATGGACAGAGCGAAGGTCAAGGCATAGCAGAAAACGGAAACCAAAAATGAAAAAAATGTCTTTCAGTCCCTTCTCCTAACACCTTGATATTATTATCCTTGCTGGGGAAAGGGTAGTCAGAAAGCCACGTGGGTCTGTGGCGGGAGGGAACATCCCAGTCACATAGTTTCGGTGTGTGAAAGGCAGAGGAAATTTCGGGCCCCCGATTCACTAGCAAAGAGGAAAAAAGTATGGAAGCTGAGTCATGCAAGAAACGGCCTTTCCTTCTGTCGCTAAGCAAATAGCTAACAGATGAAAGGCTAGATATCTCCACAGCTAGCCACACTAGGTTCACCTTCTTTTATGTAAGGTGCCGATTTACTGAGATGAATACATCACTGACTATTCCCCTACCTGCTCCTTTTCTCTTGCAATGCATGGAATCAGCAATGTGACCACATCCTCCCTCTTTACCCCCAGCCCACTCTTTCCATTTAAATGTTGAAGCCCTCAAAGTCATCTTTGCCGAAGGACACAGACCACAGATTGTCTCTGTGATTCTGTGTTCCTTTCTTCCAGGCATGTTCTTAATCTTGGCAAAATAAACTTCTAAGTTGAGCGGGACCTGTCTCAGAGACTGTTTGCTTTACAAGTGTGCATAGCACATCTGCAGGCAGACATACATTTCTAAGGCATACTTGCTGGGATAGCTCCTTCCTCCCTGTGTCCCAGCTCACCGACCGAATCTCATTTATGGCACTGACAGCAAAGCTGAAAACCCCACAAGTGATCTGGCTCACCCATTCCAGATAGGCTGCTGGAAGGTCGTTTTAGGAGGAAAAATGGGTGCCTTCCATGTTTCACAGGAAACTACTACTTTCTTCATCAAGGCAAAGGATTAAATTTTGCCTTGCAGTCCTGCAAAAGGATTAACTTAGGTGGTTCTATTCCGTTTCCTAGTTCATCCATTGAAAGCTACTGCAGGCCTGGATTTTCATTTTCAATCCATGAAGAATCTGCAGATGAATCTGCAGCTATCTCAGGGCTGTATGACTGTCCAGCCAGCGGCTCAGGCTGGATGGCAAGTTCCTAGCCTAGCCTCTGAGCACACATTGCCAATGTATGATCCAAGAAGACCCAGAAGAAGTAAACAGGGCCAACTGCTGGCCGGGCTGGTCATTGGAATAGAGTGACAAGCTGCACTGGCCTTTACTAATGAGGCAGACAGCTTTCCAGTTTGGGGGGATGTTACATGCCTTGGCTTGCTGCTCCTATCCCTTTGGAATAGCTCTCACACCTTTATGTTGAACATTCCTTTTACAAAAACAAATCTCAAGGACAGGTAAGGTTAACAAGGTTAATCTCAGGTTAATCTCAAAGACAGAAAAGGTATGCAAATATATCTCTGGGTGAGAAACACAGTAACTTCAATTTACCCTGCAATGAAAATGGCTGGTAACTAGGTAACTATGTTAACCAACATTTTTTGAGCTCTTGCTGTGTACTTGGTGCTGTTCTAAGATTTTTATGCATATAACCTCATTTAAACTCTAGCAAACCAAAGCTGACTAAATATTCTTTTTCTCTGCATTTTTCAGAGGAAAAAACTAAGCACAGAGAGGTAAATAACTTGTCCACAGTCACACAGCTGAGGACCAGTAGAACCAGGTTTTGAATGCAGTGTTTGACCTAGAACATGGGCTTGTATCTACCTCCTTATATTGCTTCTCTATGCAACCTGATGCCAGTTACTTTCTTAAAAGTAGGCCTCCATAGCAGGAAGAGCTTCAAATGTACAAAATGAGAGGGAGAACAATGGTAACAGAGAGGGTGGAGGAGTTGGGGCTTCTCCAAGCTTCATCTCACTTTATAATTCTAACTTGGGGCAGCCCAAGACATAATGACCAATGTTCTGGGCAAACTTCAGAATCCACCTACTTCCCTTTTAAGTCTCTGATGAAGCATCAAAGAATTCCTGCTGTGCTGCTTTATTGAAAGTAGATCTCAACTTAGCTATTTAGTGGACTCCCCAGCTTGAGCCTTCATTCAAGTGAGTTTCCTGCAAGCTTTCAATCACCAGTGTTGTTGTTTTTATTCTTGTCTCAGATCTATCAAGAATTCTCAGAGTGTTGGATGGCATTCAGACACGTAGGAAGATCCCAGAAATGAAGAGTGATTCTGAGGCTATGTTTAAACACACCGAGTGCAGAATCGAGACATTTGACCAAATAAATTTAGCCAAGTCATGATTTTCCTTATGATATGCAGACTGACACAGCAGCTGATTTGCTACTTGAATGCTTTGCATTCTTTGCTTCATTGTGCATGGTTAGTGTGTTGGACATTGATTGACAGCCAGTTTGGCAAATACAGCATGGTGGTTAAGAGCATGTGTCCTAGAGCCAAACTGTGTGCTTTTCAGTTGTAGGTCCACCACTTCTTAGTTTGACCTTTAGTAAAATAACTCTTTCTGCCTCAATTTCCACTATGTGAAAGAAGATAATTATTCCACAGGCTTCATGGGTTATTATAAAATTCTTATAAAGCCTACAGATCATATCCAGCATAGAATTATTGCTGAATAAAGTTAGCCTTTATAATTTTGTATCATACTGTGTAGGCATAAAAATTACAATAGATATGTATCATATACACACATATACATCATGAATCATGACTTAGCCAAATTTATTAGGGCAAATGTCTCAGTTCTCCATTTGATATGTTTAAACACAGCCTCAGAATCACACTTAATTTCGGAGAAGTCATATTTTCTTCCTGTGTGCCTAAATCATATTCAATACTCAGAATTTTGATGGATCTTGAGAGAAATCAGATTTAGACACCAGCTGTACTCAGAATCAAACTACATATGCCTTTTACATTGTCACATTTAATTCATGGTTAAGAGCTTTTGAGAGTAATGTCAACGGTACGTGACATCCTAAATCATAACTTTACCAAGGTTAGATTTTAAATCATGCTTATTATGAGGCCAGAATGGGTGAAAAATTCACGTAACAAGTGTGTGAGTCTGGTTAACTTCCCCATGTCTGCATTTCAAATCAGTTTTGGTAATCTTACATATTACATAATTTTATTTAATCCTCAGACTAATTTCATTATCTATTTTCTTTACAGATGAGCCAATTACAAGCCATAACAGTGGTGTTAATTAAGGCTGTCTCAATTACAGGTAACACAACCATACTCAAACTAGTTTAATCAAAAATGGGCACTTACCATATAACTGGGAAAGATAATAGATTGGTGCAGTTGGATTCGGGTGCTCGAACAGTGTTCTCAGAGTCCTGGCTCTGCCTTTTGTATTGTTGCCTCTCTTTGTGTATTTATTTCATTCCAAGATAGATCTTCAAGGAGATAAATTTATGAGTTCCACAGACCCATAGATTGGGATTTAAAAAAAAAAGACGAACCCTTTTCTTCTCCAAATGTACATGTATATATGGCAGTACAGGGTACCATGATTGGCTTAGTCTGAGCCATATACCAGCCCCATAGAAATAGTTGTATCCCTTAGGATTATGTTTTCTGTGTGTACCAGACATTCAAAATAACAGTAGCTTAAAGTAGAAGTTTATTTCTCTAACACAGATAAGCAGCCCAAGACTGGTGTGGCAGCCTGGCTCAATGCAGTTCTCAGAAATTCAGATACTTTCAGTTTTTTATAATCTGCTTTTCCCAAGGTCAACATATGGCCCCATTTGGCAGCTCTCACTCTGGCCATTACATCTCCTTTATCAGTCATTAGGATGGAGGAAGGGACTATAGGTGTGCACCAAAATTCCTTTAGGAAAGGTTCCCAGAAGCTCACATGCAACATTCCTGCTTCCATTCCATTGGCCGGAATTTGGCCACACTACCTCACTGTATCAGTACATTTTCACACGGCTATAAAGAACCACCTGAGACTGGGTAATTTATAAAGGAAAAAAGGTGTAACTGACTTACAGTTCTGCAAGGCTTGGGAAGCCTCAGGAAACTTACAATCACAATAAAAGGCAACGGGGAAGCAAGGCACGTCTTACATGGCAGCAAGAGAAAGTGAGAGAGCAAGGAAGTGTGCCACACTTTAAAACCATCACTTCTCATGAGAACTCACTTACTATCACAAGAACAGCATGGCAGAAACCACCTCCATGATCCAATAACTTCTCACCAGGTCCTTCCCTCCACACATGGAGATTACAATTCAAGATGAGACTTGGGTGGGGACACAGAGACAAACCATATCACCCATCTACCTGCAAAAAGCAGGAGAATGTAAACTAGGCTCTGAGTAGCCATTTGACCAGCTGGAGTTTGGGGATTCTGTTACCGAATGGATGTTGGTGACCCTTTTTGTTCGGGGATGGTCATCTGAACATCTCCACTGACTCCTGGTCTCTTCTCATACGTTTCTGATGACCCCATTTTTCTGTTCTTTTATTCTCTTGACCAGATAGGATCTTTAAATGTTTTTAATAATTTTCATTGAGCTGGTGAGCTACACATGGGTCATTTTGTCCTAAATTTGTCTTGGTCCTAAGTGACACTGTGACCCAGATGAGGCCATGTCTCAATCTATTCTGGGATTCTAGGACTAGTCCTTGGCAAAATTGTAGAAGGCAAAGAGAGATGGGTCTTGTTTTTACTCCGAAATCACAATTAGCTGCAACTCTTACACACACACACACACACACACACACACACACACACACACACCCTGTTGGGCTGCTTACCCATATCAAATCTTTCACATCATATTTTTTCACATTAGTACTCATTAGAGATCACTGGCACCTGACTCCATTATCTCCCATCCCCCATTCCCTAGAGTTTTCAAGAGTTTGCTAAATGATACTCACAGCTACAGGATAACTGCACATCATTTGAAACTATTCTTTGCTTAGAGATTTTTGAAAAACACATTTATATTAAAACCAACACAAGAAAGATGTTTTAGCCATATTTACAAAGACATAGAAATTTGAGTAGTGACTAATCATCCATAAAACTGATATCCCTAATAAGGAAAAACAACTAAAATAGACTTTTTCATAGTGTTAGATATATATTAGCCTATATTTGATAGCACCTTCCAAACCTCTGATCTTATTAAGACTTTCTGTAGTCAAACAAGATTATTAGATTCTGCTATTAAGTGGCTCTGCAACTTGCCTAAGGCACTTAACCTCTCTAGAGCTGTCTCAGTTTACCAAAATGTAAGAGGTGGATTTCAGAATCTCTAAAATTTCTTTAAGCCATAAGACAGATGATATAATTCATGAGAAAGAAGGAGCTCAAGAAGGGAAGGTGTGAGGTCATCTGTAATTTGCTTGTAAATGCTTCCATATGGGTATCACACTGTATACAGCCTTCAGGGGGACTATAACCCACACCCTGAGGGAGGGAGGGTAAATAGTATGCAAAGTACTCTAAAAAGGAATACACACTCCAATAGCAGTTACTTAGTATCTGAAAGATACTAATCAAAAGTCTCTACAGGAGAAATATCTGTTGCAAAACTTCAAAACTTTATGTATTTCTATAGCAAGCTACAACAAAGGATTTGTTACTTGTATAAAGGTTGCTAGAAGTAATTTTTGCATTGGTTAAACAGAATTATCAAGATAGCTGTAGGTACAATATTCTGGCAGGCACAGTGAGCTAACTTTTGGGGTAGAACCTTAGACTAGAACTCTATTTGGTCCCAGGTTTCCCTCACTTAATACAAGTTTTCATGGGCTGATCTAACTAGACAAGTGATTCCCAATCAGTGATGATTTTGTCCCTCAGGGGGACATTTGTCAATGTCCAAGAGATTTGGGGTTGTCACTACTGGGGAAGTGTGCTATGAGCATACAGTGAGTAGAGGCCAGGGATGCCGCTAAACATATTGCAATGCACAGAGCAGCCCTTAAAGAAAAGAATACCCAGCTCAAAATATCACCAGGGCTGAGGTTCAGAAACCCCGGGGTAGATAAGTGACTGATCCTGGCCTTCAGATTATTTGACTGCCCGTGTCTAGAATGAACCTTTAATCCAAGAGGCTTGGTGGAGCACTTAAAAGGACAGAGTAGAGACTTCACCACACATACAAAACAGGTTGGATGGCTATTCGGGGACTTGATGGTTAACAAATACGAATGTGTAGCAGAATTTAGTTTGAATCTTAATTCATTTTAACATCATCAGAGAGAGGGTTATAATTTCTACCCACTTCTAATTATCAGAGGCTGCAGGTATTATTGAAAGAACCTGGCATTTGTGAATGGCCAGATTGGCTCAGGTCAGTTTACAGAAGGAGAGGAAACAGGTGGGGATATGTTAGGGAGAGGGTGGAGGAAGCATGAGACATTTTCAGAATTTTGAGCCGCTGTGACTTATTCTTACTATGTAAGGTTAAAGAAGTCAGACACCCAGATGCAGGGAGGATTTCCCATATTTTTCATGTTGTTCATCTAAATCCCGAATTCCACACTGCCTAGACATGATGAAATGCTTATTTCTCTGTCTACTCCCCATCCTACATGCCGACTCTGCCATCGCCACGTCAACACCTTAAAAGAATAAAGTATTTGCTAGTCCTCCTGGAATGATTGAGGTCTTTGGGCTCCAAGAAAAGCTGAATACCATGTCAGATCTATAGTGAGTCAGATCATTAATCAATCAACAGAGGTGACCATTAATCACCAAGAGGGATGAACATAGATAGTAGGCATCGTGCTGGATGAGAATCTAGAGAGAAATAACTATCAAAATGCTTTACTCTCATTCTGGTACCCCCTTATTATTATTTTGACCTAGCAGTTTTAATCTGCAGTGCTAGATAAAAATACTGGGTTGTCTTTGAAATCTGAGCTGCTGCTTCCTCCAGAGAGAAACTCACATATTTAAGAAATGTTGTCCTTGGTTTGGGATGGAGCCTTTCCTGCTGAGATGGACCAGAGCATACTCCTTTTAATAAAAACAAAAGGTAAATAACAGTAGCAGCAGCAATAAAGCCTAAAGTTCACTTCTGAGGTCAGACACAGGCCTAACTGTAAGGTTAGTGGAGGGTTTGCAGAACTGTGAAGCACAGAGAAAAACAAAGCTGGAATCCATTTCCAATGTGGTCTTGGACATAATATAACTCGGCTAGTGATAGGATAGCTTCCTATCTAGTCTGAACATTGAATAGTAATATTGTCATGAATATTAAACTCTAAGGTAGGTTCACATTCATTTTCCCACTGTATTACTCTGCTACACTGTAGATGGTAAAGTCGTGTGGAAGGAGATAGCTATTATTTCCATTTGACAAGTTAATAAACTAAGACCAGGAGCTTAAATGATTTCTTACTAAAATTACCCAGCTAGCTGGTCGGGCAATCCAAGCCTGCAGCCAGGATGCTTGCTTGGCTTCCAGACCTGTTTTCTATCCACTAGAGCAGTGGTTCACAAGGGGTGTCTGTGAGGTGGGGGTTGTGGGGGAGTCAGTAGCAGTAGCAGCTTGGCTGGGAACTTATTAGATCCTGAGACATTCTTAGATCTTGTTTGATCCTTGCACATTTAAGAATGCACATTCTTAGATCCCACCCTAGATCTACTGACCTGGAAACTCTTGGGGTGGGGCCCTGCTTTGTTTTAATCAGCCATCCCTGGGATATGGTGCACCTCAAGTTTGAGGGTTATTGCCCTCTAGGGTGCTGTTTTCACCTGCTACAAACGGTTCTCATACTTTTACATTAAAGAAACTCTTCTACTCTCATTTTGTTTCCAGTGAATTTTAACTCTACAAAATTGTCATAAAGCCTCTACTTAGGAAACCTGATAACTTAAAGGACCATTCAGAATCCTTAAAATCTTTTCTTTTATTAAACTTCCAGAGCTGGCTTTTTGCTGATTGGGTATAGAAACTTAGTTGTTTTTGTTTTTCACTTGATCTATCTTGGAATTTCCTTGCCCCAGCTAGATTTTATCTCCTTAGGAACTATGAAAAGAAAGCGTATCAAAGATACTTCTTTAAAGTTCTCTGATACCTTCAGTTTGTTAATATGATAATGTACATAAATAGCATATAAAATATACTATTAAACTTAAAAGATCTGGGAAAGCTTTTGAACACCCCCACCCTTCAACACACACATGCACACCCATGCTTACACACAATACCAGATACAAAGAAGGTGCTAACTCAGTATTTATTAAATTTATTAAAGGCCTTCTCTTAGAATCACAGAGGAAAGCAAATGCTGTGAAGCATGGCTGCCTAGAAGAAACTTTATTTGAAATCTTTAACAAGATATTAAAAGAATAATGACACTACTGTGTCTAATGAAAAATGAGTGTTTGATTCTAACATATGAATTTCATTATACATATTTGATCTGAAATAGAAATGAAATTTTCTATATCTTATTCATTCTTTCATTGTTTTACTCATTAAATCTTTGTTGAGTGCCCACAATGTGCCAGCCATGTGTCTAGGCACTTGGGCTAGCATGGTCAATGAAGATGACATGTGCCTGCCCACATGGAGCTTACAGTCTATAGGAAAGACAGTCAATCAAACAAGTGATTTACAATGAAGTGTGATGAGTGTTGTCACAGGACACACTAGATACATTAAGAGCACATAGCAGGATAACAGAATTATGTGGGGCATAAACATGACAAGGGTTACACATGGGGCTGGGGGCCTTAGTCCTTGGAGGTCCTAACCAAAGCAAGGCTGATGTTAAAAAAAGCTGCCTTGAACTGCACTGACTATGGGAAAGGAGGCCCTGTATGGAGGCGGTACTTCTGCAGTCTGGCCAATGCCAGCAGGCAGGTCACTTCCTTGTCCTTTGGGAAAGGATGGTGATGATGGAGAAGATCAAGAAGATCACACCAGCCGTGCCTCCAATTGCCAGGCCCAGGATGCTGCTGTGCACCTTCATGGCCTGACAGTGTTCCCCCGTGTAGAAGAAAGCGTGTCCAGAGATGCACCTGAGAGAAAAGGATGTGAAAGGAGTGTGGGAACTACCCAGGCCTCAGGTTCCTCCTAGCAACCTGCATCACCACAGCAACAAAAATAGCAAATGCTCACTGAGCAGGTCTCCCTGGTGCCTGGTTTCATTTCAAATGCTGTATATGAATCAACTTATTTAACCCTGCAACAACCCTTCGAGGTGGAGGTCATTACTTGGACATTCTCATCATCTTCATCTTACAGGAAAGTTACAAAACTTGCTCAAGTTCACATTGTTAGTAAGCATTTCACACTTGAAATTTAATCCCAAGAGGTATGTCTCCAGATCCAGGATTCTCAGCCACCAAGGATTCAGGAGGAAGGTTTGAGACACTAAAGGAATACATTGCTTGACACTGGCTGAGAATGTAAGCTACAAAGGAGATTCCTGAGCTACAGTCTGACTTAGAGCATCAGTTATAGTTTGAAAACTTCTAGGTAATATCAAATAAAATGTTACTATAAGGTTATTGTACTGTCACTATCAGGAGGCTGCCCTGAAGTTCACATGAAATAATAGGGACATGGCACTTATCAAGGTATTTGACATATAAGGGCCAGCCCTTAGTTTTGTTCCTTAATGTTATCTAGTATAAAGATCAGCTGACAATCTTAGAACCAAAGCATATAAACGGCAGTGTCTCATCATACCTTTATAACAATTCCAGCCTTTGTTTCAAACATTCCTACTAGAAAGCCTACTCAGCAGAATTCTACAGGGCAGAGTGAAACAATCAGAAGTCAGCATCTTCTGGCCAGGTGCGGTGGCACATGCCTGTAATCCCAGCACTTTGGGAGGCCAAGGCAGGTGGATCACCTAAGGTCAGGAGTTCGAGACCAGCTTGGCCAACATGGCAAAAGTATCAAAAAAAATTAGCCAGGCATGGTGGCGGGTACCTGTAACCCCACCAACTCCAGAGGCTGAGGCAGGAGCATCGCCTGAACCTGGGAGGTGGAGGTTGCAGTGAGCCAAGATGGTGCCATTGCACTTCAGCCTGGGCAACAAGAGTGAAACTCCATCCCACACCAAGAAAAGGAAAAAGAAGTCAGTATTTTCTTTTACTAATCCTGAATGATTTTACCTTCCAAGGCCTCCTCTCCATCCTGGGAATTGACTTCTTAGAAATCAGTGAGTAATAGCAAGTTTATTCCATTTTTTTTCTGACCCAGTTCCCTCCAAACACAAGTTAGTGATATCCCCTAGTGTTACCTTAGAAAAACTTATTCTGCCAACTCTAAGCTGCAGGTTTCTAGGAGAGGAATAGTTTGGCCAAGTAGGGGCTGACATATAAGTGGCAACCCTGGCCTTCCTTAGCCTGAGAAGGATGATGCGCGTTAGGGGTACATATTGGAATCTGGCATCCAAGGGCCTGTCAGGCAAAGACATGCAGACCCATGGCTTTGGAGGCCATAAACAGGTGAGCCTTCCCTAATAAAAGGAACCAGAGGGCTTCCTGGAAGAGTGATTGATTCTATGGGTGGGGCAGGGAAAATAAAAGATGAGCCTAGAGTTTGCTATTGTGTTAGAAAGTCACGATGTGCTCATAAGGTCTGGTGTTGAAAAAGCACAGGAGTCAACCTGGAAGGGCTCCCAGAGGCCAAAGCTGGGACAACAGAAGCAACAGAATGAATAATGAAATTATTGTAACAGAGCCCACTGAAGAAAATACATGTTTATGATTCCTTAGTGATAGAAATAAATAATTGCATAAACAAATTAACGGGGTGAAGGGGCTATAATTCTTTACAGAACAATTCAAATGAATGAATGTGAAGGAAATAGGAAATTAACATTAGAAGATCCCAGTGGTGAGTATTGCAGGTAGGATGTGTCAATAGATGCTGAAATTAGTGTGAGAATTTGAGGAAAAGCAGGATGTCTCCATGATCTTGAAATATCTCTCCCAAGATATATATTAATTACAGAGGGAGAAATGGTAACTCTTCAGTGGTGAGGCCGGCAGATGTACTGCTGGCCAGACGATGAAGGTTTACATCACCAGTAATGACACGTATTGGCATCATGTACCTGCTCACATGATGCAGTGAGAAGGCATATCACATATTTACTAATCTGTAACCTTGATCTAATCACGAGAGAACAAGATAAACCCAAATTAATGAAAAATTTACCCCCAAAAAATCCCTGACCAGTAATCTTCAAAAGTGTCAAGGTAATGAAAGACAAGAAAGAACTGAGGAATTGTCCCAGATTGGAGGGGATTAGGACACAGAAGACACAAAAGCTAAATATAACGTGAGGTCCTGAACTGGATCCTAAAACAAAAAAGGACATTAGTGGGAAAACTGGGAAAAGGTGAATAAGGCCTGTAATTTACGCACTAGCATTGTGCCAATGTTCATTTCTTAGCTACACTAATTCTACTGTGTAATACGCTAACATTAGGGAAAGCTGAGTGGGTGAATGGTATAGAGAAAGTCTCTGTAGTATTTTTGCACCTGTAAGTCTAAAGTTATTTCAAAATAAAAGCTACAAAAAGAAAATAAAGTGGAAACTGAAAAGAACTAAGAACAAATATAAATTTTTGAGATTAGCAGAATCGTTCCTACATCTGCTACTGTTCAAATGGAACTGTTGCTTCTATCATCACCTACATCTTTTTATGAAGCAGTTTTTAGGGTTTTATACAAGCAAACATTATAAAAAGAACTATTAAATATAGCAAACTATGCTGCCAGACAGATGTAGATGCAAGCCCTAGCTTCAGTATTTTCCATCTGGGTACATTTTAGATAAATCACTTAATCTTCCTAAGCTTCAATTTCTTGATACACTAAATGGGGCCAAGGAGAGCCCTTACGTCACAGGTGGCAGTGAGAGTGAATTTAGATAATGCATGTAAGATGCTCAGGATGCATAGCAAGGGGTCAGAAATATCAGTTCTTATTACTATTATTGAAAATATAACTGTAATAATAGCACAGTGTAAATGACAGAGTATAGAATAATAATCTTTAGCAACATCTATAGTCAGTAAATATTTAACCTTCGTCCTGAGACCCACTGTTATGGAGTAGAAAGTCCGTAGGCTAAAAGCCATCTTGGATGTTATAGAAATTCCAGGAGTATCCAAGATGCTGTTGACAATGCCCCAAAGGAGGAAAAGGGATGAAAATCAAGAGACAAGGAGACCTGGGATGCCTCTGTCCTGGCAGCATAAGCCCATGAATCCAGGGCACACCTTCGTAGAGTCAAGGAAAACTGCACCCAGTTGACCATTTTAGGTAGCTTTTATCCTGCTCTGAAAACAGCACCCTTTACCAGGGGTAAGCATGTACACCACCCAGGTCGCTGGCTTGCCTGTCTCCCCAGCCACAGAACCTACCTGCAGCTCGCCATCCCCTTCTCATTCACACAGATGCCGTCATTTTGGCAAGGGTTTGGATCACATGGGTCTCTGAAGTACTGTGGCCAGTCGTGGTCCTCCAGGGGGCCCATGTTTTCCACAGACCGCTTCTGTCGGCTGGGCTGCCCCTGGCTCAGGCTGACAGGTAGGGCTTCTTCTATCACGGCCTTTCCCGAACCTTCTTTGGAGAACTGCTGTTCCTGGCCTTGGAGAATGAGGCCTTGGGGGCTCAGCCTTTTGCCTTTAATGGGAACTTCAGTCTGCTCGAGGTGGGTGATATCTATAGGAAATAGAGAGTCATAAGGAAGATCCAGGATTAGTAACTGACTACAGTTAACTCCCACTTCTGGTGAAAGTTCCCCAGCCTGCTTCTATCTCCTGTGGGCATCACCCTTAGTGACATAGAAAAGTGGCTTTTTTAAAATTTTAATATAATCAAGTCATATTTTTATTTATTGAATTTGCAGAATGCTGTGTAAAGTTAGCACGGACAGACTGATGGAAACGAAACTGAAATCAGTGAACTGTTACCTTTGATAAAATTATCAAAAAGATGACACTAAAATTTCAGTTTCTTTCAAGGACAGTTAAAAAAGATGTGAGTCCTTGGCCAGTTGAATAAAAGGAATTTTTTTTACAACACATTTTTGTGACCTCATCCCCACCCTCCATGAGTGCTTTGAAATCAGGATAAAATCAGTACAGCACCAAGAGCATAGGATTATTTACTCACGAAGACCAACAAAAGTACCTTCAAAGTCCACAAACATGATGAGGTCATCATTTTTCAGGAAACTCCTCCTTTTTAGCATTTGGTGTGAGATGAAACCACTCCAGCCCCAGGGGATGCTTCTAAAGCAATTACAGTCGGTATGATAGGTTCCCACCTTGGACGGCCTGTCCCAGATGACAGTGTCATTTATCGCTGCAAAGTTGTAGGTAACATAAAATCACATTATCTCTTTATATTTCACTTTCCAGTTTGTCTTTAATGAGGATATAGAGCTTTGTTCATCAGAAAAAAAAAAGTGTTGGAAAAAAATTAGGCTATTTTCTCTTTCCAGGAGAATTGCAATTCAGATTTGAAAGATGGGAGAGGCAGAGAATCACAGCTCTCAGTGATCAGTTGTCTGCTACTGAGTGACTTCCTTAATGAAGAAAGAGGGACAGCTATGGCTTCTTTCTTCTGAGGCCTAAGTTTTCTCTTTTGTAAAGAAAAAAACAGTTTGCTCATTTCTTTACTGATGTAAGTTTATTTCATGGACATAGTGGCATTCAGTACTATTTTAGGAGTAAGTACATTAGCTCTGCACAGAGCCTAGCAAGTTCCAGGTATCTGATGAATGATTAGCAGTATCTGCCTCCTCAATCACAATGAGCTCAGTGAGGCAGGGACCAGCTGATTCACTTGTATTCTAAGTACCTAGCACAGAATTTGGCACATGGTAAGCCCTGAATAGATGTTTGATGAGTGAATTTAGGAAAGGGAAGGAGGATATGATGGCATTGAACATCTTAACTTGGAACTCCAACACGACTATGTTAATGATATTCCCAAGGGGACCATGTGAGGGGAACGTTACTCTCTCTTGGACCACAGAATCACATCTGTGGGCCTTTCTGGGTTGGGGGCAGTTCTTATTTATGCTGACACCACCCACCTGGAGATGTGTGCAGCTTGGAGGTAGTGAACACCATGCTTGAGGACATCCTATTCCTGACGTCGGGCTCCTGGTCGAGGATGGTCATTATCACCTGTCTGTTTTCTACCGGCCACTCCAGGATAGCATCATTCTCCCCACTGCACAGGTGAAAAGAAAGCCCCAAGTAGCCAGAGCTGTCAGAGCTTGCTCTGCCATGGGGGTATAAAGTTAACCCAAAACCATATCCCTCTGAATTGTAGAATCGAGGGCTCTGCAGGTTGTCTCCTAGGCTGGTGTTCTCAAGAACTTGGGAGAAATTCCGGACTGTCCAGACCCCTGTGGGGCAGGGGGTTTCAGTCAGAGTGATGTCATCCAGGTAAATTCCCCCAGTTGAGTTCTGAGGGTCGCCTTTTGTGCCCTGGAAAAGGTAGCGAAACTTCCGTTCTTCTTTGAGCACCACATGGGCAATTTTCCAATTATGGTCATCATCTCCTGAGGACAGAGAATAATGTTGGTGAGAATTGTGGCCAACACATAATGAGTACTTATTATGAGTTTGGCACAGTGCCGTGTGCTTCCCATAAATGATCTCATTAAATCCTCACAACAGCCCTATAAAATAGGTACTATTGTAAACCAGTTAAGTAACTTTTTCAGAGTTACATATCTAATAAAGAAAAATAGTTTTATAAAATACTATTATTTATTTAAAATTCATATTCAAATCTTAACCATGAATTTGTTTTCCACTATCAGTATAATTCTACAGGTACTGCATTTCCTCCTCAGTTTTCTCGTTCAACTGCAACCCCTAATGTTAGCACCGAAAGCCCAAGTGTTAGGCTGAATCATATAAAATAGCCATTTTGTAAGCCAAATGTCAGAAAATAGTAACTCCATATGGTCCAACCTGTGACTCGTTGCCAGAGAGCCAGAAGGAATGCTGAAGAGCAGATAATAACCTGTAGGACAAACTGGATCTTCCCTACCTGAAACTGACTCCCTCTCCGACATCTAGACATTTTCCACTCCTTATATTATCTGAAAGTCCAACATGTAGGGGAGCTAAGTAATCCAAAGAGAGTAATTCACATTCTAATAAGGATTAGGTCTACTTGCTTTTTCTCTGAGCATGAGCTAAAAGTGGGACTTTTGAATTAAGGGCTGAGGAAAGATGCTGAGGAAAGATGCTGAGAAAGTTGCTCTAGAACATGGGATCCTGGGCTGAACAGCATAAAAAGCCAGACAGGAGCTTGGGGGTACTGGAGAGAGGAAACTGCGAAAGCTGATCAATTCAGAATTCCCTCCAAGAGATGCCTCTACACTGATATTTTGCACAGGATATTCCCTAGGGTTGGGCTTGAAGAGGAGAGGAAAAATGCTTCCAAGTGGAAGTCATGTTGGCTAAACTGAGTTCCTACAGATGAGTGTCTTTTTTCCTTTTTCTGTGTCCTTTAACCAGAAATCTACTTACAGAACTATACTTTCCTTGAAATGGAAAACACTTTTCATCTCCATTTGTTTTCAGGCCATTCTCTCTAAGGACAACTTCAAGGGACAAGTCTAACAATGTTCTGTTTCCTAGGGTGGAGCTGATTATGGCCTGTGTGGCTAGGTTACACGGGAACACAGGAGAGAGGTGGAGAAGGCACATGGCTACCTCTGTAACCTACAAATCTAAGTAGCTGCCATCTCCGGGGGAGAGCACTGCAGCCAAGTGAAAGACACATGGACTTGAAGGGTAATAGGTGCCAGAAAGTCTAGGAATAAGAACAGATATACAGAATTTGAACTATTTATCAAGCAGGGTTACAGATGATGGGAATTCTGTCAAGAAAATAGGATTCTGTTCTTGCTAATGAGTACCTGCTTTGTTTTTTCTTAATATAGGATGCCAAAGTGAGGTTGAGATGTGGGAATTTGGTACTGGAAAGAAGACCCAAGAGGCTATACTATATATTCAGAGATTCATCTATGAAATTATTAAGCAAGTTTTGTTTACATGCTTCCACAAGGCTGCCCTAAATTAGTCAAGCAATAATGCTACTAAGATTGTTTGAGACAAATTTAATTCCTGTTAGTTCAGAATTGTCATCTATAGGGAAGTCCTGGCCTCAGTAAAAACGTGTGTGTGTGCATGTGCATATACATACACATAGTTGTATGCAAACATTTTTCATGTAAGTTTGTATATAAACATTATGTATGTATATAACATATATACAGATGTGCATATGGACACATTTTGTATGTAAGTGTTTTGGTCAAAATACACATTTTGCAAAAGTTAAAAACTATTCAAATTGGTTGCAATTATCTTAAGTTGAATGTCACATAAATAACACTAAATGATATTCAATTAACCTTTTTGAAAAACTTCATTATCAAAAGAGTATCAGAATTGACTTCTTTAAAAATCCATTCATACCGTGCTACCAGGGAATTTACACAGACATACTCTGAATTCAGTGAAACACAAAGCACAGCAGTGTAAAAAACTAAATTAAGCATGGGATGTTTGCTTTGTTGATTTTATGCTTAGAAGGATAACACTTTTAGCTTTAGACAAAAGTGAGTGATAATAGGTCCCATCAATATTATTGAAACTCTAACTCATTTTCTTATTAAATATTTACAATCCTTGGTAACATAACACATCCTCAAGTCTTAAAGGGCATCTAGCTGTCATCCTTTCATCATATAAACTGTGATAAATTTCAGTCCAAAAAGTGAACCCCTCAGAACTGTTATTTGTAGAGCTTCCAGTCAGTCCACAAAGTGGCTTGGATATAGGCAATTTGGGCACCTGTTCTTGCAAATGACCTCTAAGGAAGCTTTCTTCTTGAAAAGCAGCAGGTATATAAAAAATAATTCCTTTCTCTGGACTCATTCCAACTGAGAAATTAAACGCTAAGATAGGCAGGCGGATGCTAGGATAATCTGGCTATAAATCAAGATCTAGGGTTATAAACAAAGTATTTGTTTTCCTTTGTTGTGGTGGTGGTTCATTCGTAACTAGAAAAAGGGAGACAAGCTTCCCTACTTTTCAACAAAAAATTTCTCTATCTATAATCATTTACATGCGGGGCTTCTTATATAAATATAAAAAGTGACACTTAGGAACACATAAGTGTTATAGAAAGATAATAAATACAAATGACTTATTTCCCACCAGCTTCACAAGCAGGGTTCAAATTACTTTAGCATGTTAAATAATGGCATCACTTGGTTTTCTGAAACAGATGCAAAACCCCGTTGTCAACTATTTTTTTTCTTTTGAGACAGAGTCTTATTCTGTCACCAGGCTGGAGTACAGTAGTGCAATCTTGGCTCACTGCAACCTCCGCCTCCTAAGTTCAAGTGATTCTCCTGTCTCAGCCTCCCAAATAACTGGGACTACATGTGCATGCCACCATACCCAGGTAATTTTTGGATTTTTAATAGAGATGGGGTTTCACTATGTTGACCAGGATGATCTTGAACTCCTGACCTCGCGATCTGCCCCTCCTCGGCCTCCCAAAGTGTTGGGATTACAGGTGTGAGCTGGTCAACTATTTAACTACTCTCTCTCCAGCAGCATCAGTTCCCACATGTCTTTTACCTTCTGATCTTCACTCCTCAATCACCCATTTTCTCAGCCTTAACCTTTGCTTTCTTTAAAATTCTAGTGAAGACTGGATTTCTATATTCTGATTGGCTTCTTACAAAAGTATATTTCAGCCCTACCTAAACCCAAGATATGCTTCTAATTTCTGCGTAGTTAAAACATGCCATATATTATGTTACGCTCTGAGAAGAGAAGGAAGTGGGTGGAGGAAAAGGAGGAAGAGAGAAAGAAGGAGGAGTAGGAGCCAAGAGGGAAGGAGGAGAAGAAGCAGGATCCCAGGTTTTAAGCCACACCATTCCTTGTGTGAATATCTCTAAGTACCTTGAAAAGTCTGCACCTTGACCAGCTTGCGAACGTTGCCTGTGCTGTCATCCCTTCTGACCCAGACAATGAGTCTGTCTGAAGGGCTTCCTGTCATTTTATAGAAAAATTGCAGACATTGCTGCTTCCTCTTTGGGTAAAGAATCCGAGACTCCAGTAGGGCTGCCTCTTCTGCTGACCCCGAGCTGGTGCTGAACTGCATGAAGTAGCCGGCACCTATGGAGAGAGCACCCAAACATCACATCTTTGACTTCCCACATCCCAGGGTGTGGGAAATAGTGAAATAGTAAACCACAGCCATTGTCCAGGCAACAAAAGCTAGAACTTTTCTGAGGAAAGTAAAAAGAAGGGCATTCATCAACAAATATTGTGTCTCAATGGACGTAGTCACCGGTAAAGCTTGCTCTTCACAGTTTGATAGCCTTTGTTCCAAGATTGTGAAATGTATACCTCTGACTTAAAGAAACACAGGCTTCAAGCAACGTTTGATTGTTTGATGGAATTTGGTGTCTGTGAGATGAATTCTATTTTCTTCATTGACTTCATTCTTTAAATTAGAGATTCAACCCAAGGAAAAGAGTTGGGATGGTTTCCTCATTGTATAAGACACCGTGGAATTCAAAGGCTTAGGATTTGGTTTTAAACATTGACAATGATAAGGGTTCAGTTTCCCCTGTTGCTAGTCTGATAACTGGGTGTATTATCGGCGGCAAAAATAATCTTTACTATATTATCAGAAGGGCTATTCAGGACACATTAGAGACTAAATGGGAATTTCTCCTAAATGTAAAGGAAGGCATTAGAAGAACGCTGAAGAGGGTGAAAAGTGTCTACATTAGTGCCAGAGATGGGATTTACCTGACTCAGATATCTCAAAACTCTTTCCCCTAAAAACAACTAAGCCAGCTAAACAAATGTACCATTTGGTAAACCACATGTTTGTCCAAGTTGAGCACAATGAAAAACTCTTGCACATAAAGAGGTTCTTTAAATGGTGTTCCAGCAGTCAACCCCATGTAAAGATACTTCATTCAAAACATTTCACAAGATAAAAATAAAATGAGTGTACAGTATAGTGCTGGGCACTGCAGCAATGCTCCATAATGCTCCCAGCTTCATCCTGCCTCAACTGAGGCACTTGCCTTTCATATCAGCAGCAAGCAATGATGCTTTAAATAAGCTTCCCACCAAGCTTAAAATATCACAATGGCTTTAATGCTAAATCAGGGCAAATTATATTCCCTTGTGTTTTCTTCTCAATATCTGAACTTGCCTGAAACCTCTGAATTATAATTACGTATTGAATATCTGGGTTAGGAAAAAAAAAAAAGAGCACACAAGGCTAAAAATGTTTCTAGGTAATCCTTCCTTAGGAATTCCTGCTTAGGTGCACTAGGAAGTATGAATTGAGAGTCAAAAAATTCAAGCCCAGAACTCAGGAGGCCTGAATTATCCCCAGCTCTGCCAATACCTAGATGTTTATTCATTTCTCTGAGTTTTGAATGAGAGGAATCCTCCCAAGGGATCCTTTGAGCTCTTCATGTCTACGCATCCACCTGAATTATGGGAGAGCTCTCTACCAGCAAGACGTATTCCATTAAATGACTCCTGTGGAAGAAACATAATGCTTCTCAAGTTAATATGACACAGCTTTTCCAGATCTTTCTTCTGGGGTATGGTCCTTTCCTCTTACTAGGTGCTAGAACAGTCTTTCAGCAGATTCCTCTCACAATAAAGATCACCTTTGTGTTTAGCTGGTCATTGCACATTAACCTAGCAGCAAGCCACAGAATAGGTTGGATTAGAAGCTACAATGGAAATTTAGAGAAAACTTCAGGCTTGGTTCAACCTTTGGACACTTGGAATGATATGTTTGATAATCTGATATGTGACAGAAACTTTTACCCTCTGCCAAAGGTAGAGGAAAAGTGTCAGTGGCTTATCACCTCTGACATTCCCTGTGGTGGCATGGTATCTGGTTGACAGGCTGTGACCCTTCTGGGAAGGGAATCTCACCAACTCTCAGACAGTTATGTACTAAATGACTTTGCAATAGTTTAGTCCTTATAAAGCTGTAATAATCTGTAACTTCACCAGCTTCCAAATATAGTTAAGATGATTCAATGGTGGGCACAGAATACAAGAATGCTAAAAGAGAAAAACAAAATAAATGGAACGTCTGGAGAGAAAGGAAAATGGGAAAATGGAGGGTGAAGCTGCTGGTCTGCAGGTGGGGGCTTTGTATGCATTATTCTTCCATTGTCACTGTAAAGTAGGCATCAGTATCTTGATATTTACAGAGGTTTGTGAAAGCCAAGACTTTTTTAAAAAGCACACAAATGACAACAGCTTTCTGTGGTCACCTGAGTAAGTGGTGAAGCCATATTTCAAAACAGGCCTGTCTTTTTCACTACAAAAATGGTATATAGGAACTATCTGAAGCTGTGCTATCCAATACCAAACCTATATGGCTACTGAACGCTTGAATTGTGGCCAGTGCAAACTGAGAGGTACTGTAGGAGTAAAATGTGTGTCAAGTTCAAAATACTTAGCATGAAAAATGTGAAGCATCTCATAGTAACTTTTATATTGATTACATGTTGAAATGCTACTATTTGGATATATTGAGTTACAAAGTACATTATTGAAATTAATTTCACCTGTTTTCTTTGACCTTTTTCATGTAGGTATTAAAAGTCCAATGTGTTACCTGTTGTGCCACAGAGCGAGAGTCATGTGGACATTAGAAAATTCCATATTACATATGTGGCTCACATTATATATTTCTATAGGAGGGTGTGGTGCTAGAGACATTGATTGCCCTTATTTACAAATTTTTATCTTTTTTTTCAGAAGTTTTATCTTATCAACCATCTATCAATATCAGTTGTGCTTAAATGCATCTTTCTCTTGCATACCCAAAGCCTGGATGCTTTTTATTGAGTTAATAATTAAGATATGAGAAATGTTCTTTGTCCTTGTTCAGATTTTCAAGTTTGATAACCAACATTCTGATTGAGGCAAAACATGGTGGCTGGCAGAACCTAGCTGAACCTGGTGAACCACATCAGTGTGTTTGCTTTCCACTTTCACTGACCTGTGCATTGTCCCACCACGGTGTGATCCACTTCTCCAGCCTGAGCACTGTCCTTATGGACCCAGTCAGTGTCATCTCTGGTGCCCTGAATCATCCCACAGATGTTTGCCTTCTCAAAAGTACAGTGGTCCAAAAGAGTGTGAGTTGTGGCTAGAAATGATATGTTTATCATGGTTAAAAATGAAATACATTTCATTCCAAATAGCTAATGTCTTAAGCCACTAAAACCTCATTGTTCAAATACAACAGGATCGCAAGCCTGTTATCTTGACTTTTTCTCAAATGCAAATCTGACTGTCATCAGATGTTAGTACCTGCTAATATAGACACAGCCCTAACCTACCTCACAGATTCAAGATTTAAAAAAAAAAGTATAATCATTCTCTGCTATGTAAATACTAACCATAAACAAGGTACCTCTAACACTTGGCTTTTTACTTAGCAGGTCTTTTGTATATACTTATTGAACAGAATCAAACATTTTATTTCTGAAGGCTAGTGGGACCACCTTTAGAAAACATCCCACCCAAGAAGATTAGATTACTCTAGGAATAACTAACACAGGTAAAGAATTTTACAGGATACAGAATGCTTTCAAGTCCATTACCTATCTTGACCTTTACATAATAATGCATCCTTCAAAGGAAGCAAAAGAAACTAGACAATAACAGCTCCTTACATTTGTCCAGTACTTTGACTTTACAGAACACAACTACATAATTGGTTTTTTATAACCATCCAGTAAGGTTTGTGTTACAGTTTTTTTTGTTTGTTTGTTTTTTGTCTAGAGGTAGACCAACAAAAGTCATACAGTTTGTTCTTACTCTTTTAGCTAGAACATTAAAGAAGAGTAAAGGAAATCTCTAAGGCTGAGAGAATCTCTGTTGAGGCCAGTTTGCCCAGTTCCTAGAAACTGAGGTACTCACTGCAATTGTACATTCGGTTCAGCCTCTCTAAATCAATGTCACTGAAATCCAGTCGCTGTCCAATAATGGAGTTAAACTCAGGGATCTTGGCTGTGATGGTGGGAACACTTGCATTCTTGTTAAATGAGAAAGGCGCGTAGTGCATCAGAGACTCATAATCATAGGGTGTATTGAGGTCTGTTATGAAGCTGTCATTATAGGTGTTAAAGTTGTGCTGGTAACCTGTTAGGGAGAGAAAGAATCCACAGGTCCTGCTCAGTCATGTTATTTTCCCCATGCTGCTCTCTTTGACTACTTAGAGACCCTCCAAAAGAGGAAAATAATCAGTTCTATTTAAATATGTGTACTTAAATAAATCTATTTAAATATACATTATATTTTATAAGCAATATGATGTAAAATTAATATGCATAATTGATTAAAATTAGCTAATATCATATTATTTATATGTATAATATTGTAATAACTACAAAATACGTATTATAAAATGTAAATATATAAATATTAGAAATTACTAAATATGTGTACATGTTTATGCCAAAGATACATTATATATATAAATGTGTGTGTGTATCTGTGTGTGCATATGTGTGTGTATGTGTTCTCTTTTCAGAAAGAGAAGTTAAAACAGCAAAGCTGAGGAAGGTATTCCAAATGACAGGAAAAAAATTTTGAATTTAGGAAAATGTTCACAAATTGATTATGTTCAAGACACTTCATTCTAATAGCTGAGTACCTCATCCCCTAGGTCTGCCCAGAGCTGTAACTGCAGCTCTTCATGGGTTAGGAGAAGGAAATCTGAGGGGCAGAGGTAAAGGTAAGCAGCTGAAAGCAAGACAGGGGATTCTGTCAATCAAGGCTCACATCCTTCTCTTCCAGAAATAGCCTCCTGGAGAACAAAAATAAAATAGGAAGAAAAAAAACATATTTTCCTATTAAAAGAGGAAAGGTAAATATTTTTCTGACATTAGTGAAAGTGAGATAAGATGTGCTGCAATGTAAAAAGCTGAACAAAATAACTGATCAGAGGGTCTTTGAATTGACTGATAACCATCGGGAATTCACTGTTTGGGCTGCATTAATGGAAAGGCTTGCAGGTTTTTAATTTTCTTCTTGGAATGACAGAAAAGCTGAATGAGAATGCGGCTAACTCTGCCAGTCATAACTTCCCATCCTCATATCTTTCTCCTTCTCTAGCTCCTCATCCAGTTACTTTTTGTTGTTGTTGTTTGCTTGTTTTGTTTTGAGGTGGAGGTTTTGCTCTGTTACCCAGGCTGGAGTGCAATAGCACAATCTCAGCTCACTGTAACCTCCACCTCCTGGGTTCAAATGATTCTCCTGCCTCGGCCTCCCAAAGTGTGGGGATTACAGACATGAGCCACCGCGCCTGGCCTCATCCAGTTACTTTGAAAAATTAGAGAGGAGAAAATGTAACTGCCTCATACAGAGCTACATGCAGGGTTGCAGAAGTGTGGTGTGGCTAGGTGGCGCTCGAGCAGGTGCTTGAGGGAGTCTCTGAATGCTTTTGAAAAAGCTAAGGAGCAAGACCTTGTTTGAGCAATATCTTGCCTTAACTGTAAATTCTGAAAGCTGATGTTTTATTCTCCCAACTGATGGGGATTATGTTGGGGACTACTTGAGAGAGATTAAAGCATTTTTGAAGGTGGGACAGGTCTAAAAGAAACAATAGCTTTAACAGGGAAGGGGAAAGTTAATCCCCCCAGAATACTTGGTCTTAGGGTGTCACTCGAAGCAATGGAATTGTAAAGAGCATCAAGAGTCTGGGATCTCCTGATAACTCTCAGTGGCACCTGAAGCAAAGCACTTTCAAATCACTGGATGTGTTTTACTTAATTTTCCATAAAATCCTCTGGTTAGAGGCTGGGTGTGATAGCTCATGCCTCTAATCCCAGCACTTTTTGAGGGTGAGGTGGGTGGATCATTTGAGGCAAGGAATTTGAGACCAGCCTTGCTCACATTGTGAAACTCCATCTCTACCAAAAAACACAAAAATTAGCCAGGCCTGGTGGTGGACGCCAGTAACCCCAGCTATTCAGGAAGCTGAGGCATGAGAATTATTTGAACCCGGGAGGTGGAGATTGCAGTGAGCTGAGATTGTAGCACTGCACTCCGGCCTGGGTGGCAGAGCAAGACTCTATCTCAAAACAGAAACAACAAAATCCCATCAGGTTAGAACAGATTATTTTAATCAGCATTACTTAAGGATTCTTATGAGAATGTTTTGAAACAAATATTTTGAATAATTTTAAAAAATGTATTCAATGTATTTTTGTTGGGCGTAGTAGCTACTGGGAGCTGTGCTCAGTAGGTAGTGGCCCCCAACAGTGAATAAGATAGGCAGTCACAGCTGAGAGCTGAAAAGGGGCTGTAATCCAGGGCATGGGATCCTGTAAACCAGGGGTCAGTCAACAAACCTGTTCTATAGTAGATAGAAAGTATGTTCTCCATTGTAACTACTCAACTCTGCCATTGCACACAAAAACAGCCATTGACAATACTTAAACAAATGGGTATGATTGTGTTCCCATAACGCTTTCTTTACAAAAGCTAGTAGATACGGCCCATGGACTATCATTTGTTCATCCCTGCTAGACCTCAAAAGTTGAGTTTTTTCCCTAGCATAAGGAAACAAATTTCAAAAACACAATTTTGATTCAAGAACTGGAGATGCACATTGGAAGAGAATTGCATTGCCAGTGTCTTCTCAAGTTAAACAGAAGGCTTATCATTAACCAAAGTTAAATCAATAAAACTCATAAATTACCCTGATAAATTATACTGCCTGTGTTGCTAATCTTATTGGAGTTGATGTCTCTTTTGAGAACAGTTCTCCCGTGATTGCAGGCATTTTAGATATATGGAATTGTACCTGATGAAAACATAGATAGGAGATGAGCAAATATGCAACCTATGCTCAAACCAGAGCTGAGCAAGTCTGCATTTGACCCTGGCAAACGTGTTGGCTCACTCTGATAAAGGAAACTGCACTTGGCCTAAAACCATTTTAAAAGCACTAACTATTGTCTTCTATAAGACCTGGAAATAGGAATGCTTTCTGCTTTCTTACAAAATTTTCAGAAAAGCCAAGTGTATGTACAGGAAGGTAAGAAATTGAGGCTGAGAGGCAAATATAGACAAAGTCTAATAGCACCCTGAGTTGTGCAATCAGAGATTCAGTCCTTTGACCTGTTACTCCATTTCCTTCTTCCTTCTACAAACACACAGCTATAATACAACTACCACTGAGTAGAGACAGGTACATTAAGGCTGAGCTATTATTTCATCTGTGGGTGAATATGCTCCAAAACTTTTCTAGATTAGCCTGGGAGGCAAAGAAGAATGCTATCTGACCTTTGGTTCAGTGGGTGGTGGTAAGATGGTGGGAGTATGTGGGTAGGCTCAAACCTGATGACCTATTAAAGTGTTATAAGTTACAGTTTTCTTCCTTAGTACACCAATCCACATTCACAGAATTACCAGAATATGAGAGACTAGGAAGCCATGGGTTGAGAAACCCCACAAGTAATTTCGATTAGCCAGCTCTACCCTGACCTCATGTGAAAATCATTGACCATCTTACTCCCAAATGAACTATTATAGTACTGACAGAAAATTTTGAGGATTCATATTTAATTTTAAAGCTTGGCCAGTTCTTTCAAGCCCCTAAAAGTAAAATTATTATAGATATACTACGATATATTAATCAGCATATAAAACTGGGATCTAAATAAAACAGATACTTACACAAGGCTATTATTTATTTTATAAAAGCCATGCATAGAAACATTTAAGGTATTTTAAATACATTAAAGTTTCACTAATCTCTCACTTCCAAAAACAATGTTTTTCCATTCCCTACACTAATTTCTACTTAAAAACTAGTTACCTTCAGAAACATAGCATTGACTTTTTTTTTTTCTAGAACATCAGAAAACTGCTCAATAAATGTTTTAGTGTGCTCAAAAGCACTCTACATCATTGTCTCAATCAATTAAGGAAAGTAAGGGCCGGGTACGGTGGCTCATGCTTGACATCCCAGTACTTTGGGAGGCCAAGGCAGGTGGGTAACCTGAGGTCAGGAGTTCAAGACCAGCTTTATCAACATGGCAAAACCCTGTCTCTACTAAAAAAATACAAAATTAGCTGGGGGTGGTGAGGCACACCTATAGTCCCAGTTGAGGCAGGAGAATCGCTTGAACCTGAGAGGCAAAGGTTGCAGTGAGCCGAGATCGTGCCATTGCACTCCAGCCTGGGCAACAAGAATGAAACTCCATCTCAAAACAAAACAAACAACCTAAAGAACAATGAAATAGTTAGAATAATATAACTGCATAATATGTAAGACAAAACTGTTATCTTTTGCATAGTATGAGGTGAAGACAGAAGAAGCAAGTTGCTTAGAAGTGAGGAAGAAAAAACATTAACCTTTAATTAATCAGAACCTAGGTAACTAGCCAGAATTAACGTAATTGGGGTATTTCAGATGAAAGCATCCATTTTTGTTTTTGTTTTTAAACACTTTTCATTGATTTGGTAAAGCAACTGAAAAAATACTTCCTGTAGTCATGGAATAATCAGCTAACCCTGAAAAAGCCTTCTAGAGGCACAGGAGACTTCACATCCAGAAAACTGACTTTAATATCTGGATTCACTTTACTCATTAAGACAGGAAAGTAAACAGTTTTAGATGGAGTTTTAATGAAAACACTGATATAAAGCAAAGCTTCTGGTTAACTTTCAGTTGACCTCTACAGTGAGTTACCACGATTCCCCGAGATCCTTATCTGCGGTGAATTATGGTCAGATCAGCACAGTCCACATAAAGGGCCAACAAATCATAACCTCTTCATAGTCTGTGTTTCCACTAAAGAGGCTGAAGCTCCTGTCCTCACAGATTTGGCCTGGTCATCCCAGCTTGGTCTTAGCCAGTGATAAATGTGACAACTATCTCCACCCAATCACACCTGGAAGAATTTCGTCCCACCAGATGTTCACATAATCATCGCGGTCAGTCCTTGACTGCTCGTGGTAAAATCCCAAAGCATGCAGGATCTCGTGTTCTATGATGGCCTTATAATCACATCCCTGGCCAATGGAAAGATTCTGTCCCACGTGTTGGTCACCAACTTCAGACCAGCACCTACAAAGAGGAGAAGAGGAAAAATATCTTCTAGAGAATTGTTTAAGTGGCCATCATTCACAGCACTTCAAAACACAAATTAAGAGGAAATTAGTTTTGATTTTAAAAATAAATTACCAACTGCATTCTCATATGCTGATAGTCCAAAGGTGGCAGATGGTTAAATAAGGAACATTCCCTAGAGGGAAGACTATGCAGGCTTTAAAAGTGAAGATAGGTCAGGAGGCTGAGGCAGGAGAATTGCCTGAACCCAGGAGGCGGAGGTTGCGGTGAGCCGAGATTGTGCCATTGCACCCCAGCCTGGGTAACAAGAGCGAAACTCCGACTCAAAAAAAAAAAAAAAAGTGAAGATATGATACATTATAAAAATGGCACATACTCAGAAGCAAATCAATCCTATTGTAATAATTCATCAAGGTAGAAAGCAGTAAGAACTGGCATTCTTCCTCACCTCCACAAATTCACAGGGCACTCCAAAGAATAACACTATTGCCTTTATCTAAAAACTGTTGTCTGAGGGAAAACTGGTTGATTTAACTTTTTTCCTTTTCTTTTCTTTTTTGAGATGGGGTCTCACTTTATCACTCAGGTTGCTGTACAGTGGCACAGCCACAGCTCATGGCAGCCTCAACCTTCCTGACTCTGGTGATCCTCCCACCTCAGCCTCCTGAGGGGCTGGGACTTGGGACTACAGGCATGCACCACCACACCCAGCTAGTGTTTTTATTTTTTTAAATTTAGATAATTTATTTAGAAAGTAGAAAATAAAAAGTATGATTCTAACATCTATTTAGAATATGAACAAAATTAGAAACAGTTAAACTACAGAAAAAAAGGCAGAGATACTGAAGTTGGTTTAATGACTATCCAATACAAACAGGCAAAACCCAAGTTACTCTCATGCAAAGAAGCATTAAGCAAGAGAATATGGGAATGTTTGCAGAATGCACCATAGCAAATATTTTTCAAATTTACATGAGAAACTGTACATAAATGAAAAAATAAATTAGGTAATTTGCAAGAAGTGTTTTACAGGTTATAATAGGTTATAACTTAGTTTATTATGAATAAAATTTGTAGCACATAATACATTTTTACATCAGAGATTCAGTGTTAAATGAATCAGACATGATAAAGCGTAACTATAGTATACCTCCAAAGGCTAACAGATTTGATTTTTACTCAAAGATGAATCTTATTTATTTTCTAATAACTTCATTAAGGTATAATTTACAAACTATAAAAGTCTTTCATTTTAAGTATACAATTCAATAACTTTTAGTAAATTTACAGTGTTATGCAAATGCAACCATGATCAACTTACCTCTTTGATAGTGACATTTTATTACCAAATCAGTTTATTCTGCAAAATGTCCACAATCCAAAGAAAGCATTTATTATTGATCATATATATATATATATATATATATATATATTTATATATTTCTTTTTACATCCCTCCCGCAACAGAAAGATATAAGTTGCAAAAATACCATACATGCCACCTCACTGTGAACTTTTGACCTTGTCTATCTGAAAGAGCCCTAGTTAGCCTCCAACTTCAGGGGACCAGTGCCCTGAAAGGTTAGGGGCAATTTGGGCCAGTTCCTTTGCAAAACCTCTTCCTCTCTTTTCCCCTCTCTTAAATTATTTGTAACAGAGGCACCTCCTGGCCATAGGTAATGGGGCTGCCCAGGTTCAGCACTTTTACAAAGAATGTCTCCCAAAGCTGACCTATCCCTTAATCAGGTACTTGGGACACAGTTAAAAACACAAAAGATGCCAGGAGAACTTCACTGGGAAAGGGAGAACGTTTAGAAAGTGATCATATTGATTTTGCTTTGTTTTTAAGGAGTTTCTCTGTGAAAAAAAAAAAAAAAAGATGCCAACGTGGTAGTTGAAGAATGGAAATAAAAGTGTTAAGAAAATTGTTTCTCTGAAATTTTCAATGAAAAATGAAAGGTTTTTGGCACTGTTTTGAAGGTCAGAGATTGCCAAGGGACAAAATGAAATAGTTAAAAGCAGAAGGCCTCTAAAATGTGTGGTCTTTCCAAGGCCTGAGATATACTTTAAATGTTTCCCCTTTATAGAAAGACAAACTGTCCAACTACGATTGATTATCTCCATTTATATGACCTGCAAAAACCTCAAGCAATAAAACACATGCTGAAAGATAAGTTTACTCTCCTGCCTTATCACCAAAGTTATTCTTTCAGCAATATTCTCAGCCTCAGCAAATGAAGTTACTATTTGCCAGTCATGCAAATCAGAAATCTCAGACATTTTTGACTCCTCTCCCTTCCTAACTCCTCCCACGAACCAATCTGATAAGGTTAGGTTCTAATAAGCCTACTTTTTCACATATTTCAGAAATCCATTCCTTCTTCTTTATAACACCTGCCTCTTCCTTGGTGTAAGTCCCTTACATTTTCCCCTGGAAAATTGGAGCATCTGTTAATTGATCTCTTGCCACCAGTCTTGCTCTATTTTAAATTTTTATCCATGCTGATCAAGTAATCTTTCTACAATGGAAAATTGAGCATAGAATGAACCTTGTACCCAACAAGAAATTCTCTCACACATGGCTGTTCATCACCAGGCTCCTGCTCACCTTCCTGGTCCTGCTCATTATCTGCTCCTGACATGCAAAGCCCCAGGCGCACTGAACTTAGGGAGTTCTCCAAGTAACCAGGTTCAGGTTCATGTTTGCTCTCTTCTCCCCCTCTCCCTCTTCTTCCCTTTGATCCTCTCCTCCCTTTCTTCTTCCTTCTTCTCCTCCCTCACCCTCACTGTCTCTCCCTCTTCCTGGCCCCAATTTGTCCTCCCTTCTTCTAACACTCATCTCAACTCTCTCTGATGCTTCATCCCACACTTTCTCAGAGGTCCCATTCCTGTAGTGCTGCAACCCACGACATTCGCTGTCATGTATTAAGACAAGGTACTCATATTTCCATCACCCTCACCCGCCAACTGTAAGCCTGCTGAGTGCTATGACCATATTGCATATCTTGTTGCACCTATAGTCTAGCACACTTCCTGGAATGTAGTAGGTGTACAGTGTTGCTTTGTTTTGTTTTATAAAAGAATGAGCTACAGTAATAACTACTCAGGTAAGTAAGGTATTTAATTTGTATCTAAGTAGTTGTCAGTATTTTGCTTTTATTTAACTGCCATTTTTTGCATTTTTTTCTAAGAGGCTAAATGATGTGCTGACTTCCATTTTCATCATACTATCCATCCATGATTATCAAAACCTCATGGTCAGGATTTGGGATTAACATGGGGAATAGGAGGCAGGACTAGCTTGCAGCTCTCTGGAGAGAGCAGTGTGTGGAGGTCAATTATTAAGCCAATCAAGGAGGCACCAGAGAAAGGTAAAGTCCAACTTAAAGAAATCAGAAACATCACGAGGATATGAAAGGAAAATTATTCACTGAAATAGACAGCATAAATAAAAAAAAAACAGTAACAACTTCTGGAAATCAAGACACACTTGGAGAAATGCAAAATGTGCTGGAAAGTCTCAGCAATAGAATTGAACAAGAAGAAAGAACCTCAAAGCTCAAATATAAAGCTTTTGAATTAACCCAATCCATCAAAGACAAAGAAAAAAGAATTTTAAAAAAATGAACAAAGCCTCAAAAAAGTTTGGGACTATGTTAAATATCCAAACCTAAGAATAATTGGTGTTCCAGAAGAAAAAGATAAATCAAAATATTTGGAAAACATACTTGAGGGAATAACCGAGGAAAACTTCCCCAGCCTTGGTAGAGATCTAGAAATACAAGAAGCTCAAAGAATACCTGGGAAATTCATCTCAAAAAGATCATCATCTAGGCACATACTTATCAGGTCATCTAAAATCAAGACAAAGGAAAGACTCTTTTGGAGTCGTGAGGCAAACACATCAGGTAACCTATAAAAGAAAACCTATCAGATTAACAGAAGATTTCTCAGTGGAAACCCTACATGCTAGAAGGCATTGGAGTCCTATTTTTAACCCCTTTAAACAAAACAATTATCAGCCAAGAATTTTGAATCCAGTGAAACTAAGCATCATAAATGAAGGAAAGATACAGTCTTTTCCAAACAAATGCCGAAAGACGTCATCACGACCAAGCCAACGCTACAAAAACTGCTAAAAGGAGGTCTAAATCTTGAAACAAGTCTTCAAAATACACCAAAATAGAGCCCATAAAACATAAATCTTACAGAACTTATGTAACAATAACACAGTGAAAAAAACTCAAGGTATTCAAGCAACAAATTGCACAATGTATAGAATAGAACCTCATATCTCAATAACATTGAATGTAAATGCCCTAAATACTCCACTTAGAATATACAGAATGGCAGAATGAATAAGAATTCACCAATCAAGTTTCTGCTGTCTTCAGAATTGTCTATTTGTACTCTTTCAGACTTTTGATGTAGGCATTTAATGCTAGGAACTTTCCTCTTAGCACCATTTTCGCTTTTGCTGTATCCCCGAGGTTTGAAAGGGTATGCCACTAATATCATTCAGTTCAAAGAATTTTTAAATTTCCATCTTGATTTCATGGTTGACCCAATAATTACTCGGGAGCAGGTTATTTAATTTCCACATACTTACATGGTTTTGAGCGCTCACCTAACACATAAGGACTCACATAAACTTAAGGTAAAGGGGTGGAAAAATATATTCCATGTAAATGGACACCAAAAGCAAGCAAGAGTAACTATTCTTATATCAGACAAAACAAACTTTAAAGCAACGGCAGTTTAACAAGACAAAGAGGAACATTATAAAATGATAAAAAAGACTAGTCAAACAGGAAAATATCACAATTCTAAAAATATATTCACCTAATGCCAGAGCCCCCAAATTTATAAAGCAATTGCTATTAGACCTAAGAAATGAAATAGATGGCAACACAGTAACAGTGGGAGACTTTAATACTGCACTTACAGCACAAGACATGTCATCAAGACAGAAAGCCAACAAAGAAACAATGGACTTAAACTATACCTTTCAACAAATGGACTTAGCAGATATTGACAGAACATTCTATGTAGGAAATTTATGAGCCCCACACATAGGATGCCAGAATATAGGAATTTATGACCCTTACGTTGGGCACCAAAATATAGGGAGCCAACCCTACATTACCCATGGTACCCCATTTGGTGGCGACAAAGGAATGAGAGAAAGACAGATTAAGAGAAAAAGTGGGACCAGGGGACCATCACTTTATTACTTTGGAAGTGACAGAGAAGGCCCCCAGCTCTGATTGTCCACACTATTTATTGATTACAATTTACTTTGATTTACAGGGTAGGGATGGAGTAATGGTGGGCAGAGGGTGATGGTGGAGTGAATTAGTGAGCTGGAACTGAATTAGTGAGACGGAACTGGTATATCATTCTAGGGATTGGTTAACAGTGGCAGTCTGGGAGTTTCACAAAACAAGAACATGTGGTTGTCTTTACCTTCTTATCTATGTACAGTTCATGGAACGCGGGCCTTACAAGGAGCCTACAAGTTTGGCTACGTTATAGTGCTATGAAGGGGTTTTAGTCCTTGAGCACAATATTTATGGTAACAGAGCAGAGGTTACCCTGTATCGGAACATAAGGCATAAAAAGGCCTTCCTCCTTAGAGGCCTCCTGCAGCCCTCTGCAGTTTGTTGTTCCTTGCTTACATGTTACTTGTAACCAATTTATGTAGGCACTTTGTAAGTTCTTTCTCCTTTGCAGCTTTTCCCAACAATTCTACCCAATAATGGCAGGATATACATTATAGTCATCAGCACATGGAACATTCTCCAAGCTAGACCATATGACAGACCGCAAAACAAGTCTCAGTAAATTTAAGAAAATCAAAATTATATCAAGTACACTTTCAGATCACAGTGGAATAGAATTGCAAATTACTCCAAAAGGAACCCTCAAAATCAGGCAAACACATGGAAATTAAATAACCTGCTACTGAATGATCATTGGGTCAACAATGAAATCAAGATGGAAATTAAAAAAAAATTTGGACTGAATGGGAATAGTGATATAACCTATCAAAACATCCAGGATACAGCACAAGCAATGCTAAGAGGAAAGTTTATAGCATTAAATGATACCAAAAAGTCAGAAAGAGCACAAATATATAATCTAATGTTACACCTCACAGAACAGGAGAAACAAGAACAATCCAAACCCAAACCTAGCAGAAGAAAAGAAGTAACAAAAATCAGAGCAGAACTAAATGAAATTGAAACAAAAAGGAAAATACAAAAAAAAAATGAAACAAAAACCTGGTTCTTTGAAAAGATAAATAAAATTGATAGACCATTAGCAAGATTAACCAAGAAGAGAGAAGTTCCCAATAAGCTCAATTAGACATGAAACAGGAGCTATTACAACTACTACAAAGAAATACAAAAGATTATTCAAGAGTACTTTGAACACCTTTATGTGTATAAAATAGAAAACCTAGAAGAGATGGATAAATTCCTGGAAATACACAACCCTTCTAGATTAAACCAGGAATATATAGAATCTCTGAACAGACCAATAACAAGTAGTGAGATTGAAACGGCAGTTTAAAAATTGCCAACAAAAAATGTCTGGGACCAGACAGATTCACAGCTGAATTCTACAAGACATTCAAAGAAGAATCAGTACCAATCCTATTGACACTATTCCAAAGATAAAGAAAGAGGAAATTCTCCCTAAATCATTCTATGAAGCCAGCATCACCCTAATACCAAAACCAGGGAAGGACATAACAAACAAAGAAAAGTACAGACCAGTATCCATGATGAACATACATGCAAAAATCCTCAACAATATGCTGGTGAACTGAATCCAACAGCATATCAAAAAGATAATTCACCATGATCAAATAGGTTTTATCCAGGGATGCAGGGATGGTTTTACATACACAAGTCAATAAATGTGATATATCACATAAAGAGAATTAAAAACAAAAATCACATTATCACCTCAATAGATACAGAAAAAGCAATTGACAAAGTCCAGCATCCCTTTATGATTAAAACCCTCAGCAAAATTGGCACAGAAGGGACATACTTTAAGGTAATAAAAGCCATTTGTAACAAACCCACAGTCAACATTATAGTGAATGACAAACGTTGAAAGCATTTCCCGTGAGAACTGGAACAAGACAAAGATGCTCACTCTCACTCTCACTACTTCTATTCAACATAGTACTGGAAGTCCTAGCCAGAACAATTAGACAAGATAAAGAAATAAAGGGTATCCAAATCAGTAAACAGTAAGCCAAACTGTCACTGTTTGCTGATGATATGATTGTATACCTAAAAAACCCTAAACACTCATGCAAAAAGCTTCTAGAACTGGTAAATAAATTCAGCAAAATTTCAGAATCCAAAGCTGAGGTACACAAATCAGTAGCTCTGCTAAACACCAACAGTGTCAAGTTGAGAATCAAATCAAGAACTTAACCCCTTTCACAAGAGCTGCAAACAAACAAACAAACAAAAAAAACTTAGGAATATACCTAGCAAAAGACTGAAAGACCTCTACAAGGAAAACTACATAACACTGCTGAAAGAAATAATAGATGACACAAACAAATGGAAACATATCCATCTGAAGCTCATGGATGGGTAGAATCAATATTGTGAAAATGACCACAATTGCCAAAAGCAGTCTACAAATTTAATACAATTCTCATGAAAATACCACCATCATTCTTCACAGATCTAGAAAAACAATCCTAAAATTCATATGGAACCAAAAAAGAACCCACATGACCAAAGTAAAACTAAGCAAAAATCACAAATCTGGAGTCAACACATTACGCAACTTCAAAATATACTATAAGACCATAGTCACCAAAATAGGAGAGTACTGGTATAAAAATAGACATGTAGACCAATGAAACAGAATAGAGAACTCAGAAATAAACCCAAATACCTACAACCAACTGATCTTCAACAAAGCAAACAAAAACATAAAGTGGGGAAACAGCATCCTATTCAACAAACGGTGCTGGGAAAATTGGCAAGCCACATGTAGAAGAATGAAACTGGATCCTCCTCTCTTACACTATACAGAAATCAACTCAAGATGGATCAAAGATTTAAATCTAATACCTGAACCCATAAAGATTCTAGAAGGTAAAATCAGAAAAATCCATCTAGACATTGACTTAGGTGAAGACGTCATGACCAAGAACCTGAAAGCAAATGCAACAAAAACAAAGATAAATGAATGGGACTTCATTAAAAAGCTTCTGCACAGCAAAAGAAATAACCAGCAGAATTAACATTATGATATATATATATATGTATATATATATGCTAGTGTGGATGCAGTGAAAAGGGAACATTTTTACACTGTGGGTGGGAATGAAAACTAGTACAATGACTATGGAAAGCAGTGTGGAGATTCCTTAAACAACTAAAAGTAGATCTACCGTTTGATCCAGCAATCCCACTACTAGGTATCTATCCAGAGGAAAAGAAGTCATTATATGAAAAAGATATTTGTGCACACATGTTTATAGGAGTACAATTTGCAATTGGAAAGATATGGAACCAGCCCAAATGCGAATCAATCAAGTGGATAAAGAAAATATTATGTTCATATATAATATATTATGTACATATGTATGTGTGTGTGTGTGTGTGTGTGTATTGCCTTTGCGTCCTCATAGCTTAGCTCCCACATATGAGTGAGAAGGTACAATGTTTATTTTTCCATGTCTGAATTATTTCACTTAGAATAATGGTCTCCAACTCAATCCAGGTTGCTGTGAATGCCATTATTTGGTTCCTTCATACAGACACACACACACACACACACACACACACACACACCCCATGTAATACTACTCAGCCATAAAAAAGAAGGAAATAATGGCATTCACAGCAACCTGGATGGAGTTGGAGACCATTATTCTAAGTGAAATAATTCAGGAATGGAAAAACAAACATTGTATATTCTCACTCATATGTGGAAGCTAAGCTATGAGGTCACAAAGACAAAAGAATAATACATTGGACTTTGGTGACTCAGGTGGAAGGATGGGGTAAGGCAAGGAATAAAAGACTGCACTTTGGGTACAGTGTACACTTCTCTGGTGATGGGTGCCATCAAAATCTCAGAAATGACCACTGAGGAACATATTCATGTAACCAAAAATAAATAAAGCACACATGGTCATAACTAGACAACCACTGCAAGTGGAGCTGAAGACACAAACAGATAGTGTCACAGCAGATGGTGGCTTTGCTTCCCAGTCTATTGGTTGACATAAACACCATCAAAGAAAAATGGCTTCTTTCTTGATACACCATTCAGTTCTTAGAAATAAATCACTATGAAGAACAAATTGATATCTAGAACTTTTCAAAGAAGTCTAGCAACAGAGTACTACAATTTAGAACAGTACTCTTTAAAGGATAAAGTTTATACTTCAATAAACCTAACTTTTAAAAAAAGTACTCTAATTTAAAATATGACCTAAATATAAAAATAGTATTGAAATGGATTTCCCTGAAGCCCAGACATATCCAAATAATTCATTTTGTGAGGAGTATGTTAAAAATGTTATATAACTTAAAAATTCACAGTGAATGATTTGATTTTGCTTTTAGTTTCTTTTCAATTTCTTCTTTTCACCTTTGAAAGAGATGTGCCACTTTTTATAAACCAAAGTATTCATGATTTTCGCTCTGTAAAAATTTCATACTAACCCATCGAACTGTTGAAATATGATGTATGAGCTCTCTCCTTCATAGGGCTTGAAATCCACACAGGACTTAAGGCGGAACATTTCAAAGGCATACAGAATGGCTCCTTTAGCATTCAGCCCTGAGAAATCAGTAAAAATATCAATGAACATTATTTAGACATTGGATAATATCTACAACTTATAGTTCAGAGAAAACCGTGCTACCACATGAAATCCGCGGGTGCATTATAGATTTTTTGGTAATAAATAGATTTCCTAGTAACTAAAACTGCAAAATTGGTCGTGGACATGTGTAAAATTAGTTGTGGACATAAACATTAAGTGCATACTTTAAATGCCCAATGCAAATATGTCTACAAAATAAGAATACACGCATGTGTATATGGCTAAATAAGATAATGAAATAACTTCCACTCTTTTTCTCTTTCGCTTTCTCCCACTGAAGCAGAGATTTGGAGTGCATTGCCTCAGGAGAGTCACATGGCAGAGCAGAAAACAGAGTGGTTTGTGAGTAGCTCTGGCTTTAGTTGATTAGATAAAGTACTTTAGAGTGAGGCAGTGAGAATAGTGTTCTTTACCCCTATCTAAAAAGATATTCCGTCTTTCTAGAGGAGAAGAGCAGAGCTTAGAGAGATTTGTGGGTTCTGAAAGTGTAAGAAGCACATGTGGTATTTTACTCTGCTTCCAAGCAAGATGCCTGAGAGATGGCAAGACTAGACAGCTTATACTGCACAAAGCCTTAGAAAAGATTTCTGTATCCCAAGCTCAGTACCCAAGCAGCAGTGGACTTGAAGGGGCAGGAAAAATAGATGCTGATTAGTAACCTGTGGGGACCGATGATCAAAGATCAAATGCCTTTCCTTTCACCTAACATGCATGCACTTTGGCTCCATAAGACAAAGATGGGGTAGAGAAGAAAGATACTCCAGGGGAAATGAGATCATGTTTTATTTTGTGTGCATTTTTTCCCACCAATCAACTCATTAAAGATTAGAATCTAAGTTAAAAATTAAGACAAGTTATATAAAATTAAATTATATTTCTTGTACATTTGAATTTAGTACTTTCTCTCAAGGAGTTTATAATGATTGGCCAGGAAATTACATCATATTTTTCTGGCCTTTATTTCATTTAATAAACTATCAAATTGGAGATTTCACAGCCTAGGTGTCATAATATCATATCAAGATCATTAAAGAAACAGTCACTGGAATAGTCAATAAACTGATTGTGGAAACAACACAGATAATAACAAGAGCACTCATTACATCTTCTGGGAGATTTTCATGCACTTTTACCTATTCTTACTTAGTTACATCTGTAATATGATGACCTGTACCCAAGATAGCTGTGGTGTCACAAAAATGTAAGAAAAAAAGGTGATTACACTGAAGTCAAGCTTCCTAGAAGGCTATGTGGCTTTTTTTATCCTCAATCCAAATGATGGGATTCCTGAGACTGGTTAATTTTTAAATCATACTTCTTCTTCCTTCTCCACACCTGAATAAATTGTAAAGAGGGAACTAAGAACCTATGTAATAATTTTGTAAAAACTGCCATAACATCATTGGGATGAATGGAAATAGAGTCCATTTAAAGTCTTCCTCTTGTCCATGAAGGCAACCCTGAGTGCCCCTCCTCATTTGATTTTCTTATTTATTTATTTATTTTCTCTCTCTTTCTTTCTTTTCTTTCTTTCTTTCTTTTTTCCTTCTTTCCTTCCTTCCTTCCTTCCTTCCTTCCTTCCTTCCTTCCTTCCTTCCTTCCTGCCTTCCTTCCTTCCTTCCTTCCTTCCTTCCTTCCTGCCTTCCTTCCTTCCTTCCTTCCTTCTTTCTTTCCTTCTCTCTCTCTCTCCTTTTCTTTTCTGTTAGGAACAAGAATTACAAAAAGACAAAAAATGTACCACGAGGTACAATGTTTATGGATTATAGGACTCAATATTTTTAAGATATTAGTTTTCTACAAATTTATACACAGAATCAACACATTTCTATCAAAATTCCAGCAGGCTTTTTAGAGAAATTGATTATAAAATATACACAAAAATGCAAAAGATCTGGAGTAGGCTAAACTGTCTTGAAATTGGAGAACAAAGCTGGAGCACTCACTTCAAGGTTAACTATAAAGCTGGAACAATGAACGTAGTGATTTTGACATGATGGTAGATAAGTAGAATAAGATAAAAAAATAGGGATACGAGATCAAGAAACAAAGAGTCTTGGCAAACTTGGCAAACAAGAGTCTTGCAAAGAGTACTCAATGAGGAAAGCAAAGTTTTAAGCAAATGATGCTAGAACAACTGGGCTAATAAATACCAATCAATCAATCTCAATCTCTTCATCCTGTTATACACAAAATTAGTTTGCAATCAATTATAGACAAAAATTGAAACCATACAACTTCAAAAACTATTGGAAAAATATCTTTGTGACTTGGTTTAAGTACAGATTTCTTAGAATATAAAAACACAAACCATGTTAAAAAAATTGATAAATCACACTTTATTGGCATTTAAAGCTTTCATGTTTCAAAATTCACTGCTTGAAAAACAAAAACAAATAAGTAAGTAGCAGACTAACAGAAAATATTTATAAAATATATATCTGACAAAGGGCTTTAGCCATAGTATATAAAATCTTACAAATAATAAAAAGACAAACGATATAATTTTTACAAATTGTGAAGGAGTTGGACAACCTTTCATAAAAGAAGATAAAGAAATAGCCCATAGCATTCTAAAATGTGCTAAATGTCACTAATCATTACAGAAATGCAAATTAAAATCATAGGGAGCTACCATTTTACAACTGCTAAAATGGCTATAATTAATAAGATTAATACTGTCAATGTAAGGATGTGGAGCAAATGAAATGCTCATATATTTTTCAGGAGGAATGTACAATGGCGTAGCCACTTTGGAAAACTGTTTGGCATTTTCTTACATAGTTATTCATATGATCAAGCAATTATGTGCCTAGGCATTTTACCAAAGATAAATAAGAAATGTATTCACATAAACTTGTAAAGAGTGATCATAAAAATTTTCTTCTTACTAGCCCTAACAGGAAAATGGACAATAATTTGCAGTATATCAATATAAAGAAATATTACTGAGTAGTGAAAAAAAGGAATTAACTGTTGATCCACAACAATATGGAAGAACTTAAAAAGCATAAGTCAAGGAAGCCAGACACCTAGTATTTATAAAATAAATACTGTGGTATATGAGCTCATGTATCTGTTGTAAATCAGGCAGAACCATGGGGAAGAAATAGAATGGTGGTTCCCTCTTAGGGAGTAGAGATGGGAACTGCCTAGAAAGGAACTTTATGGAATGATGCAAGTGTGGATTATATAGGTATATGTGTTTGTCAAAAGCCTTATATATTGATTTGTGTATTTCACTCCATGTAATTTTAACTTGAGTAAAAAAAATTCTATAGAAATATTGAACTCTAGTTAGAAAGTTTGCTTTCACAATGGTCTAAGTCTGGGCATCTGAACTTTAACACTAAAGATGACCTTCACGTGGTGTTGCTTGAGAGATACTGCTGTATCCTTACTACCTTTATCTTATGTTTGTGTCAAATTACTCTCAATTATAATTTCTTACCTACCTTGCAACTATAGAGACCTTACTACTTAAGCTGTGGTTTGTGTGGACCAACAGCATCAACACCACTGGGGACCGCTGGATATGCAACATTTCACGCACCAAACCTGACCTACTCTGTAGGTTAACAAGATCCTCCTATGAGTCCTATGCACATTAAAGTCTAAGAAGCACTGCCTTACACCTCCCAGAGACATGGTGAGGTTACTTAAAATATCAGATGAAGGCACATTGCCTGGCACATAATAGAGTGGTGCAGATGTGACAACCAGGATAAGAAAAAATTGTAATAGGAAAGAACCCCTTTTAAAAAGCTGATGTTTCTTAAACCATGTGCCATTAGGTATTGGTGTTCCATGAATTTGCAAGGCAAACACTGGATAAAATAACTCAATTTTCCAACTAATAACTGAGAACAAGAGCATTTGTTTATATCTAGCTGTTCTCCAAAAAAGGGATACAAAGCAGCATGATAAGGAGGATGGAAAATACTGAAACATAATCTACATCTCCTAAGAGGAGAAGCTGCCTAACAGCCCAACAAGATTAGGCAACCTTGTCCTGGCTTCCCCTCTTCACTCTAATCTTGTTCATCTGTCTAAGCAGGAGTGGCCTTGCAGGCATTGAGTCACCATGGCTGCTCAGCTGTCCATCAACTGCTTGAGGATCAGCCAGTGACTACATGTGGCTTCTAATATTTATTTATTTCTACCAGTTGTTAGTTCTATACTCAATCTTAGCTAAAAGGTGAAGTTATTCCACCAGTTATTTCTAACAATGAGTAAAATGTAACGTATTCAGATCTTTTTCTTAAGAGAGAGAAAAGAGTAGACATTATTAACACCAAGAAAAAAGGATTGTGAACATGTGAAATACAGACTTTTTCATTTCTCATTGTGGCATGTTTCTCTTGTAACAAAAAGAGAAGAAATCGATATGCTAAAAATAGTGTACTCACACTACATTTAGATTTACCTAAACATAGTACAAACTTTTCGTTGTGCTGATGTAAAGTATGTTTCATTGGGTTTTTGCTCTTTTGTATTGTTCCTGGTTATATTAATACTTTAATGTGTGTTGCATTTTAAAAGTTATTTTTGGATAATGTATATCTCAGACTGGTTAAGCAGCACTGGTTTTCATGTAATGTCATATCTCTCTCCCCATGAGATAAAGATTCATCAGGACTTGAAAACCCTCTGGTTTTCCTTGTGTTTACTCCCAATGTGAAACCCATGAATAGGTTGAGAGGGGAGAGCAAGTTAAACTGAAACCCCCTATTTAAGAACAATTAATATTACCCAAATTATCAGCCAAAATGTAAGGAATGGGGAACGTCCACCTGCTGTTTTGGTCTCTCAGGCCATTTCTGGAGTTCTGTGAAAACAAAGGTAAAAATGGATGGGAAGCCCAGTCCTCAAGGTCACCTTAATCCACCTCCTTCACTAAACTCTCACACAGCAAATAGTCTATCATGCAATTCAAACAGTTTAGTGGCAATTTGTCTTCTGATTATGAAAGCAATAGAAGTTCTTGAGAGATAATTTGGAAAAATCAGAGAAATTATTAAGAACAAAATTAAGGGGGCATGAAATCTCAAAAAACTGCGATAGCTGCTACAGATGTGTTGGTGCATTATCTTCCCTCTCATTCTTGATTTATTAGGAAAATTTGATAGATAACCCATTTAATTATTTTAGACTTTTTTGTGCTGTTTGCTTATTTTCCCTCTGTTTTTGTCCTTACCAACTAAAGTGGAACTCCTCACTGGAACAGATTATAGATGAGATTTCTCTTATCTCCTCCACAGTGCCCATCCCACGGCTGGCCACAGAGCAGAGGCTCACACCCAGTCATACTGCCTCTCCTGAGGAATTTATTGCATCATTGAAAGGTACTCACCTGCAAGAGGATGTCCCCTTGAAAGAGGTCCAAGCCTGCAGCTGGAAGTTAAAAAATTTTTTTAAAAGAATATTTGAGTGAACATTATTAAAAGGCATCTTTCATAATAAAATTTTTGCCATTATAAGTCTTTGAATATTAATCTTTATGTGGCAAAACTCTTTTTGAAACAATGCAAAAATTCCAATTGAGCAAATGTGAATGACTAATGAGTATCACATCTTGTCACAGCCTCTGTTTTCAATTTTGGAACAAGAAATCTTGTCTAAGAATCTTAGAAGTAAGAAATAAGTTAGAAGGGATTTTACTGATCACCAACTATAAAAAAGGGATTAGAGGCAGTGCTGATAAGGAGGATGAAAAATATTGAGAGAATGGCTGGGTATGGTGGCTCACACCTGTAATCCCAGCACTTTGGGAGGCTGAGACAGGTGGATCATCTGAGGTCAGCGTCGGGATTCACTCTGGGTGGCTGGCAAAATATTAGGGAAATTTTGGAAAAATCTATAAGATTATAGTCTCAAATCTTTTGGAAGGCCAAAAGGTTTTAATTAAACAGATTAAAGACAGCCAATTCTTACATTAAAACTTTAAGTCATAGGGTAAAGTTTAGAATAATAGAAGCTTCTACAGTTAAGTCTGTTTACCCCATATTCCTTTGTCTCTGTTTACTCATGTAAACTTTGTGCTGGATGGTCCTCTCAGAGGGAGTTCGAAGGGAAATTACCCATTAATAGTATTTATTCTAGGCCCTGGAACCAAGAACTTTCATCATTAGTAAAACCACTCTTTTAACCATGTTAATTATCCACAAGCATGTTGACTTAGAACTTCTATTATTAAACCTATACTAAATAAATGCAAGGAGGAACAAAGAGTCATGGTTGGTTAGCTACAATCACCCTCTAAAAACAGTTGACAACCATCCCAAGCCCACTCACATCACTGTACTGGATGTGAGAGTGTATTTCATTCATCCATTGCTAAGTCAGGGTCTATAAAACAAATCTCTGCATGTAGTAATCGAGGTCTCAACTAGTAACCCCAGCGTAACGCTCATCACAGCTGGCGCCTGAACAGAGACACTGACATGACTGACACCACAGCCAGTGCCCCACTGTGAGGAGACTTGACAACGTCATAGCAGGTGCCCAAACAGGGAGAAAACCTTTATGATCATTGCTGCAAAAAAGGAAAGCAGCGGACCCCTAGAAAACCAGAAGGAAGGAAACCATGCAGTCAAGTCAAGTAGTCAGTAAGTCATTGGTACCCACTGGAGGTTGCCAAGTTCGGGGAGGGATTGTTTCAGGCTAGGGATTCATCATGGGACAGCAGTTATCAGCACAACAGAAGCAGTACCAGGCCCAGCTGAAGGAATTAATGCAAACTGTTGTTTCCTAAAGCCCCTGGTTCCCAGCAGAGGGCTCACTAGATGTAAAGCTAGGGGAACAAGTGGGAAGAAATTATGCACAAAGACAACCAATGAATAGGAAAAAAGACAAAGGAGACACCACAGCTATAGGTCCTTGTCTTAAACAAGCAGCTTTGGAGGGTGAACTCTTAGCCTGCCTGGTAATTAAAAACGGCAAGGTAATCAAATACATGAACCCATTTCTTTTAGCACTTATAAAGAGCTAAGAAAACATATAAAGGAAAATGGAGCTGCTAGCCCATTTACGAAAGGAATGATTGAGGTTTTAGCACACAACTTCCGAATAACCCCATGAGATTGGTCAATGCTAGCTAAAACCACTTTGGGGCCCCACCAAGGCCTCCTCTGAAGAGCAAAGTACAAGTTGTGTGAACAACAAGCCAAAAGAAATCAGGCTGCAGGGCAAGATACAACAGCCGCTATGCTCCAGGGGAAGGGTCCCCATGCCGAGGTATCATAACAGCTAGATTTTGATCCCTAGGCCTATAATCAACTATCGTCATGTGCCCTCAGGGCCTAGGACTGAATTCTCCAAAGTGGACCTCAGCTCTTTTGTAAATGTTCATCAGGGGCCTCAGGAGTCATTTGTTGAATTTATTGATTAGTTAACCCAGGCAATTAAAAAGCAAATTAGTCATGACCAGGTCGTGGATATTTTATTGTTGCAATTGGCTTATAAAAACACTAATGTAGATTGCCAGCAAGCAATGTAGGCAGTCAGAGGAAAGGCAGCCACAATCGGGGAACTTATAAAAGCATGCCAGCTAGTAGAAACAGAGACATAGAAAGCCAAAATATTGGCTATGGTATTAAGGCCTCCTAGAATGAAAAGGGAGAGGAACTCTAATTGTTTTCTATGGGGAAAGCCAGTTATATGAAAAGAGACTGCCCAAAGAATAGAGACCAAGGTTAATCAAGGAAAGAATTTCCTTTTATATGTCCCCTATGTAGAAAGGGGAAGCATTAGGCAAATCAATACTATCTAAATTTAATAAAAACGGCAACCCCATAGGTAATCAAACAGGAAACTTCATCAGGGGCCAGCCTCAGGCCCCGCTTCAAACTAAGGCAATGCCAGCAGCTTTCCTCAGCCAAATGGAAAGCCCACGGTCCTCTCTTTCAAAGCAGCCACCACCAGGAGTGCAGAGCTAAACTTACTCTGCCCAAACAAATTAGTCTTAAAAGAAGGAGATGACCCCAAAAGAGTTGCTACAGGGAGGTCAGGAGTTTGAGACCAGCCTGGCCAATGTGGTAAAATCGCGTCTCCACTTAAAGTACAAAAATTAGCTGAACGTGGTGGTGTGTGCCTGTAGTCCCAGCTACTCAAAAGGCTGAGGCACGAGAATTGCTTGAACCCAGGAGGCAGAGGTTGCAGTGAGCTGAGATCACACCACTGCACTCTAGCCTGGGTGACAGAGCCAGACTCCATCTGAGGAAATAAAAAAGAAAAAGAAAAATGAGGGAAATGGAGAGAGAAATAGAGTCCAGAGGTATGAAGTGATATGCTATGTAATCCAGCGGCGAAGTGAGCATCAAAACTCCTGCCTTCCCATTCAGGGCTCTTTCTGCCACTGTACCGTTCTGCCTCTTGTCCCAAGGTAAGTGAGAGTGTTTTGCTCTTTCCTATGAAAAAAATGATGATACCCTCCAAAACCAAGCTCAAGGTGCTTTCCACATCCTAAGGAAGGCCAGGAGAATGTGGAAAGATCCATTCAAAACCATATCTCCTAATATCTGTTCTCAGGTGCTTAGCAGAATATACTCTCCCACTGCTGGTATTGCTTAATCCTGGTCTCACTGTGTTTCAGTAAGCAAGATTCTTAAAAGGGAAGATCTTTGTGAGAAAATTTCTCAAGCATTAAAAGATCATCACTTGTCATAACTCTCACATGACAAGCAACATTTTCTGTAAAATGCAGCAACTTCAGACAGAATCGCTGGATTGTACTTCATTCTGAGACTAGCTCTGACTTACAAGCTGGGAAACCAAGGCAGAGATTAATCACCACAGTCTCACAAGCCAACAGAGGCCCCATTTGCCAAAGCCTATGGCTCCTTCAGGAACCGGCTCCATTTCTGCATAGGACACCAAGGGCATGTTAGGTATTAGCAGGCATCATGATTTCACTTGCTAATGGTTAATTAGGGCTATTCCCGCATCACTGCCTTCCTTATGCACACATTTCCTAGAGTGCTTAACCTCCTTAACTCTGACCTATTCCTGTGGTAGCAGTACAATTAAACAACCACAAACAGTACTGACATCACTGCCTCACTGTCAGTAGGACCCAAATTTGAATCATCTTTGAAATAGAGGGACTGTTCTGGTTCATCTATTTTATTGAGGTTTGTCCTGAGCAAAAATCTGTATTTCCTGACACCTGGCCTGGATTATAATGGGATTGAGGGAGCTCTTCCAGAGTGAAGTGAACAAGCCCACTCAGACTTTGGCCCCAGTAGTTGGTCAGAATGGATGGGATCGCTGGGGACAGGGAGAACTTCCCAAAGAAATGTACATCCAGTGAAAGCACGCCTCAATCTATTCATTACCCAACGTGTTCATGTAGTACACACTTATTAAATGCCTAATGTGTCTCAAGCATTTTTCTAGATGCTGGGGATATAGCAGAGAATAAAACAAAGTCCTTAAGAGGACATGGTACTCTTGATTGGGGGAAGAGGAAGACATACAAATAAACAAATAACTGTAAAGTATGACAAATGGCGAAAAGTACAATAAAAAAGAAACATATGAAAGGTAAGGTGGGAAAGAGTGCTGAGGTGAGATAGGTTTGCTATTTTATTAAAGAGTGATCAGAGAAGGCCTCCCAAAGGAGGTGGCATTTTAGCAGAAATATGTTGAAGTGAGAGAATGAAAGAAGAGTAGTGGAGTTAGAGGCAATGGCAGATAGAAAGGTCCTGTGGCAGAAAAGCCTTGATGTCTTAGGGCAGTGGTCCTAAACTTTAGCATCAGAGTCCCCTGAAGGGCTTGATCAAACAGCTTGATGAGTCCCTACCCTTGAACTTCTGGCTCATTAAGTCTGGGGCGGAGCCTGAGAATGTTCATTCCTAACAAGTTTCCTGATGATGCCAATGCTGCTGGCTGGGGGACAACACATTGAAAACCACTTTTGTGGATGAGTAGCTGTGCAGTCAGGATGGCTGGAGAGCTCAAGTAGGATGGGGAAGAGTAGTCACAAATGAGGTCGGAGAAGCCGCTGGGGCAGATTGACTCACACTCTAATGTGCATTGAAACCACTATGGGTCTGTCAAAATGGTGATGCTAATTTGGTTGGTCTGGGGTGGATCCCCAAATGATGCATTTCTAAGAGAAAGTTCTTGAATGACACATGTCACTTTGGCTTGTGGACCACAGTTTGGGAATCAAGGCTCTAGGGCCTTTACTTTGTGTTGGAGAAGTCATGAGAAGGTTGGAGCAGAGAAATGACAATCTAAAGGATACTAAAAGGAGAGCTCCATGTTGTGCAGAATAGTCTGTAGGGAGCAAAGACAGAAAGGGAAGCACAGTTATGAGGCCCCTCAAAGGACCAAGACAGACATGAGGTGGCTGACCAAAGTGGGGGCGGTAAAAGTGCTGAAAAGTCTCAACTGTGATATGATTTAAAAGTAGATCCAGGTGGGGTAGGGTGGCTCACACTGGTAATACCAGCACTTTGGGAGGCCGAGGTGGGCAGATCACGAGGTCATGAGTTCAAGACTAGCCTAGCCAACATGGAGAAATCCCATCTCTACCAAAAATACAGAGGTTATCCTGGCATGGTAGTGGGACCTGTAATCCCAGCTATTAGGAAGACTGAGGCAGGAGAATCACTTGAACCTGGGAGGCGGAGATTGCAGTGAGCTAAGAGCACCACTGCACTCTAGCCTGGGCAACAGAGCAAGACTCCATCTGAGAAAAAAAAAAGTAATTCTGATCTAATAGCATTTTCTGACAGATTGTGCATAAGGCGTGTGAGAAAGACAAGGGTTAGGGGCAACTCTAAGATTCTGAGCCTAAAATTTAGAAGGAGTGAGTTGCATTTAGCAGGTCTTGGGGCGGAGGAAAAGAAACGTTAAGTCAACTTTGTGAGGTGAAAAGAAGATGGAGAAACGGTGGTAATTTTCTCCAAATGATTTTCCCAATAGATTATGGTGTTAGAATATGGCCATATGGCTAACCCAATCAATCTGGTGGCTTGGTCGAAATGGCTTAAAAGGGAAATATACATGGTGATGAGATTTCTTCACTGGGGTCAAGGTTCAGAGGTGGTGGTGGGCCTAAAGAATACAAAATGGCAAAGAAGTGAAGAATGAATTTTTATTAGATAAATAAGGATGATATTAGAAAAAACCCTAATTCTAATTCCAGCCCTGTTGTAAAATACAGCAGATTCTCTGAACTGTTTACACAATGACTGACTCTAAAGAGAGATATTTTCGTGCCTTGCTCTGAAGTCTTGGGACCCATTTCTGCTTTCACCCATTTACCTTCCTAAACTATTTCTACTCTGCCTATGCAGCCATTCTCCAGCTATTCCAATTAAATATCAACTAACTGGCTTGTCTGTGAGTGAGACAAAGCCAGAAACATTGACCATTAGGCATGAGTATTTTAGTTTTGTAGTCTTCAGGTGGCACTGAGCTATTAAGGTATGGGCTGCAAGATCTGGAAGGGAGCCCCATCACTGCCACCTAGGATCTTGAGCAAGTCACTATAATCATGAGAAGCCACCTGTCTCTTTCCAAAAAATGAAAACAGCACTTACCCCACAACAAGACTGGACAAATCAATATGCAATTGGATATAAAGGCTTTTTGTAAACTGAAGGTAAATGTGATCATGAATACCTCTGCTTCCACAAATCCTGACCAAAGACCCCAGGAATTCAGAGGCTTTTCTCTCATTCCAGAAGCAGGACAACAGAGAGAAAAGATAGATGATGACTCAGCTTCTTTCTCCTCTCAATAGTGAGTGAGACTGATGAATTTCTTCAATAAATATGTTATGAACAAGTATCTAAGTGGAGATTTCTTTACACTTACCTCTAAGTCTCAACCAAAGAGTTGTTAAGGAATATGATGGGTCAGCGGAGGGGTTGAGTTTTGTTTCCCCACTGAATATAACCAGAGGCTTATTCTTGTATTTTTCTTTAACAATCAGAATAATTATCTATTTGCTTTTTTTTCCAAATACAAATTTGAAAAATAAAATTTTTAAAAGAGAAACTTGTTATGTGTTTCTGGATCCATTGAGGTTTCCCTAGCTCTCCTGGAAAGTCTGGCCTAACTATCTTCTCTTTCCACGTTTTTATCTTTCAGAAAATGCAACTTCTCACAAAGCACCAATAAATATTTCTCCCCAAAAGAATCACAATACAGTATTATGAAGAAAAGTGGTTTTCAGTATTCCCATCATTGGGTTTTAAGTAATTTCAAGACTTTAATAATGCAAAAATTGAACTCACCTAAATTGATTTCTGAAATGTCCTTCTGTTCACCAAAATCTGCATCGTGTACTGATAAAAGTGAGAAAACAATTATTATTAGTCTTGCTAAATGAAAAAAGTTCAAAAACACTCTCTGTGCATTTGAGCTAATTCTTACCATTTTCTTTAGGAAGATAATTAATCTGCAAAAAATAAATATACAGAAAATGGGTAATGTATACTAGAATTAATATTTCTAAATATCCAAAAAACAGGACTCTACTTACCGATACAGCTGCTATGTGGGCAAAAAACAAGGTAAAAGAGAGAAAGCAAGTGGATCTAGTCCAAGCCATAGCTGCGATGAGCTGATTTTAGTAAAGACAGCTTGCCATAAATGCTGTTTAGACTTTACCCGGATTTGTCATATTAGAAACTTTGACCCTTCCATATGTACTGTACAGATTACAAAATGTAGTCAAAGATAACATCGTTGACTCTTTTGAGGACAGATAATAAGTTGACCTTAAATGCTTAGGCTCCAAAGACTGGGGAAAAGTTTGAAAAATTAATACTGAAATGAGCATATAAGAACTAATAACATTCCTATAGGGCATCCATAGTCATTCTTATAATATAACAGATAGAAAATCCTCTTAACAATAAAAATAATTTATAAAATGATTAAGTATTTAATTCTAATAAAATATAAATTCAAAAAAATTTTTTAAATTGTGCTTTAGGTTCTGGGGTACATGTGCGGATCATGCAGGATTGTTGCATAGGTACATATATGGCAAGGTTGTTTGCTGCCTTCATCCCCCCATCACCTATATCTAGTATTTCTCCCCTCATTATCCCTCCCCACCCTCCCCACCCCTGATGTCCCTCTCCTAGCCCCCACCTGCTGACCACAGTGAGTGATGCTCCCCTCCCTGTGTCCACGTGTTCTAATTGTTCAACACCTGCCTATGAGTGATAACATACTGTGTTTGGTTTTCTGTTCTGTGTCAGTTTGCTGAGAATGATGGTTTCCAGATTCATCCATGTCCCTGTGAAGGACACGAATTCATTTTTTATGGCTGTGTAGTATTCCATGGTTTATATGTGCCACATTTTCTTAATCCAGTCTATTGATGATGGACATTTGGGTTGGTTCCAGGTCTCCGCTATTGTAAACAGTGCCACAATGAACATATGTGTGCATGTGTCTCTATAACAAAACAATTTATAATTCTTTGGGTATATACCCAGTAATGGAATTGCTGGGTCAAATGGAATTTCTATTTCTAGGTCCTTGAGGAATTACCACAATGTCTTCCACAATGATTGAACTAATTTACACTCCCACCAACAGTGTAAAACTGTTCCTATTTCTCCACATCCTCTCCAGCATCTGTTGTCTCCAGATTTTTTAATGATCGCCATTCTAACTGGAGTGAGATGGTATCTCAATGTAGTTTTGACCTGCATTTCTCTAATGCCCAGTGATGATGAGCATTTTTTCATATGTTTTTTGGCTTCATGTATGTCTTCTTTTGTAAAGTATCTGTTCATATCCTTCGCCCACTTTTGAATGGGCTTGTTTTTCTCTTGTAAATCTGTTTCAGTTCTTTGTAAATTTTGGATATCAGCCCTTTGTCAGATGGGTAAACTGCAAAAATTTTTTCCCATTCTGTTGGTTGCTGATTCACTCTAATGACTGTTTCTTTTGCTGTGCAGAAGCTGTGGAGTTTGATTAGGTCTCATTTGTCTATTTTGGCTTTTGTTGTCAATGCTTTTGGTGTTTTGGTCATGAGGTCCTTGCCTATGCCTACGTCCTGAATGGTTTGCCTAGATTTTCTTCTATGGTTTTTATGGTGTTAGGTCTTATGTTTAAGTCTTTAATCCATCTGGAGTAATTTTAGTGTAAGGTATCATATGGGGTCCAGTTTCTGCTTTCTGCACATGGCTAGCCAGTTTTCCCAACACCATTTATTAAACAGGGAATCCTTTCCCCATTGCTTGTTTCTGTCAGGTTTGTCAAAGATCGGATGGTTGTAGATATGTTGTGTTGCCTCCAAGGCCTCTGTTCTGTTCCATTGGTCTATATCTCTGTTTTGGTACCAGTACCATGCTGTTTTGATTACTGCCAAAATTGAAAGAGCTAGAGAGGCAAGATCAAAAAAACTCAAAACCTAGCAGGAGATAAGAAATAACTAAGATCAGAGCAGAACTGAAGGAGATAGAGACACAAAAAACCCTTCAAAAAATCAATAAATCCAGGAGCTGGTTTTTTGAAAAGATCAACAAAATAGACAGACCACTAGCCAGATTAATAAAAAATAAAAGAGAATAATAAAATAGATGCAATAAAAAACGATAAAGGGGATATCACCACAGATTCCACAGATATTCAAACCATCATCAGAGATTATTACAAAAAATTCTATGCACATAAACTAGTAAATGGAAGAAATGGATAAATTCCTGGACACTTGCATCCTCCCAAGCCTAAACCAGGAAGAAGTCGAAACCCTGAATAGACCAATAACAAGGTCTGAAGTTGAGGCAGCAATTAAGAGCCTATCACCCAAAAAAAGCCCAGGTCCAGATGGATTCACAGCTGAATTCTACCAGACATACAAAGAGGAGCTGGTGCCTTTCCTTCTGAAACTATTCCAAATAATCCAAAAAGAGGGAATCCTTCCCAAATCATTTTATGAGACCAACATCATCCTGATACCAAAATCCAGCACAGACTCAGCAAGAAAAGAAAACTTCAGGCCATTATCCATGATGAACATAGATGCAAAAGTCTTCAAAAAATACTGACAAGCCGATTGCAACAGCACATCAAAAAGCTTATCCACCATGATCAAGCAGGCTTCATCCCAGGGATGCAAGGCTGGTTCAACATACGCAAATCTATAAACGTAATTCACCACATAAACAGAACCAAAGACAAAAACCACATGATTATCTCAATAGATGCAGAGAAGGCCTTTGACAAAATTCAACAGTCCTTTATGCTAAAAACCTCAATAAACTAGGTATTGACAGAACGTATCTCAAAATAATTAAAGCTATTTATGACAAACCAACAGCCAATATCATACTGAATGGGCAAAAACTGGAAGCATTACCTTTGAAATCTGGCACTAGACAAGGATGCCTGCTCTCACCACTCCTATTCAATATAGTACTGGAAGTTCTAGCCAGAGAATTCAGGCAAGAAAAAGAAATAAAGGGTATTGAAATAGGAAAGGAGGAAGTCAAATTGTCTCTATTTGCAGACGACATGATTGTATATCCAGAAGACCCCATCGTCTCAGCCCAAAATCTCCTGAAACTGATAAGCAACTTCAGCAAAGTCTCAGGATACAAAATCAATGTGCAAAAAATCACAAGCATTCCTATACACCAATAACAGACTTAAAGAGAGCCAAATCAAGAATGAACTGCCATTCACAATTGCTACAAAGAGAATAAAATACCTAGGAATACAACTAACAAGGGACATAAAGGACCTCTTCAAGGAGAACTACAAGCCACTTTTCAACGAAATAAGAGAGGACACAAACAGATGGAGAAACATTCCATGTTCATGGTTAGGAAGAATCAATATCATGAAAATGGCCATACTGCCCAAAGTAATTTACAGATTCAATGATATCCCCATCAAGCTACCAATGACCTTCTTCGCAGAACTGGAAAAAACCACCTTAAACTTCATATTGAACCAAAAGAGAGCCTGCATAGCCAAGTCAATTCTAAGCAAAAAGAATAAAGCAGGAGGCATCACACTACCAGACTTCAAACTATACTACAAGGCTACAGGATCTTCATTTTTAATAAAGACACTTGTGACTCTGATGCAGGTAGTCTGTGGAATATACTTCAATGAACAGAACACTGTGGAATTTGCATCAGTCCGATGCTTCTACTCTCATTGTGGTTATTAGATAGCTTTCCTCTGATTCCCTTTTTATAAGAAAATCGAAAGATCATAGAATCTCCAGCTTCCTAGTGGGGAATATATCAGATGTTAAGAATTAGAGAGATCATCAACACAGAAATCCACTTCAGGGGTTGTCTCCAGGAAACAACCCCTCTGGGGTGTGGTCTGAGGACCTGCACTTTTAACAAGTTTGTGGGTTATTTCTATACGGAAAATGTGAGACCTGGCGACCCTGTCAGGCAACTGTGTTTTGAAATGTGTACAAACACCAATACCAATGATTGGAGAGGCAAGGGGGACTTCTTACTTAGCTGGGCACTGAGGACCCTAATAAACTACTCTTTAGGGTCAATGGGTTTGGTTTCAGCATTTTCCCTTTTATGGAACCCAAAGAGCACATTGTTATCGTTCTCTCATGACATAAGGAAGAATCAGACGAGTAGTATACTTCGTTTTCCCAACTCTCTTTCTACTTATCGAACACTCATAAGCTGAAGTCAACTCAGCTGTGAGCTACAAGGTTGTCCCCTGATTTCAGGAAAAGTCTCCAGTCTCTGCTTATTACAGGGATTATCACTGCTCACGAGGCCTAGTTGGACTGTGAGTCTGGGAGAAAAAACTTAACATGTGGGAGTTGTGGAGTAAAGGGAAAACACAATTGAGTTGGACTTTTCTCTGAAAGGAAGCGTGATTCCTATGAAGAAGTGTTTTCTACTGCTTCTGAAATAAGGGTACAAGGAAACAAGCTTAAACAGCAAAAGGGACACTTGATTGTTAGCTATGAAGGCCTTCCTGGTCATCTGAGGATTCTTGGTTCCTAATATACTTTAAGGAGGGAGACAATGTTAGTCAAAGAAAATAGTGCCATAGCGGCAGGCTGGGTGTAACGCAGGCACGGACAGAAAAAACTCTTCAGAAGGGGTGGTATTGGAGAAAGAATGGGTGGGGCTTGGTTTGGGGATTTTCCTTGTTTGTCCTATAAATAATTCAGCTTTGAGGTCTTTTAATAGAAACAAGATGATAATAAGTTACACATGAAACTTGATCCAGACAGCGGGAGGTTTAGCCATTTAAGAAAATAAATAGCATTTGTAATCCTATTTCTCTTTGAAAATGGCAAAATTGTTTTTGGTATGGTGAACTCTTTTATGCAAGTGGACAACAGCTCTGTTTAGGGCCAATAGCAATATCTGCCACTTTAACAGGAATCTCAGTTGAAGTAACAAGGGGAAGGTGATGGGACACTTTTGGAAATTCTCAGAGTAATTGGTCAAAGTTGATAGACTGGAAGAGGAGGCTTCCTGAATTGGTAGCAGGTGAGACTATACTCATATTCCAAATCATATCTTAAAATATAAGTTTACCTTCTAATTGCCAATGGTGGGAGTAAGAAGACTGCAATGGTAGCCACTTTCTAAAACAATGTCACATATTACACTAATGAGGACAGCTTTGCACAAACATGCCAGCAAGAGTGTCAGTCACCGATGACCTGTGAGTAGATTCATTATATTTCTTTACATGCCAGGAAAAGAAGAAAGCTATTAATAGCTACACCTTGGTTTTTCAGTTGAATTTCTAGGAACAGGAATTTGCCAACCCCTTTCTAAGTTCCAAAGCTTGAATGGCATTGCTTCTTATTGAAATAATAGCAATTATTATAATACCCAGAGGAGTTATTAGGTGTTTATTATATGGCAGGCCCTGTGTAAAGTGTTTTGCATAAGCTATCTCATTTAATCCTCATTAATAATCATAAGATAAGAATTGTTTCTCTCAATTTATGAAAGACTGAGCTTAGTCTAATGCCCAGAACTGAAAAATGTCAAAATAGAGAAATTAGTTAACAATGTATTTCTTTTCATAGGCCAGTCTCCATTCTCAGTTGATTAGCTAGATCAGCGTATGGATACACGTGTTTACTCATTTATGCATTCATTCATGAAATTTTTACTAAATGCCTCCTCTGTGCCAAACATTGTATTAGTCACTGGGGAAATAGTCATGGCCCAGACAGACACTGTCACTGCCCTCATAGAGCTTAGATAAAGATGGGGGAGGCAAGTGCCCACCAGCATTTTAGTAGACCCAAAGTAAATGTGGATTAACAGGTAAATAGATGAATAAGTTATGATACAGTCATAGATTCTCATAAAATCCTACTAGAATAAAATAAACAATAGCATAGTTACTGTCACCATGGACTACTACACAGAAATAAAAAGAATTGAACTACAAATATAGCTAATAGCATGAATATATCTCAGAAAGTGTTATACTAAGGGGCCAGACACAAGATCATATCCTCATGATTTTACAAACATAAAAATACAAGAAAAGGCGAAGCTATAACAATAGAATCCAGATCAGTGGTTGCCAGTGGCTGGAGGTTGGGAGTGGAAGGAGATTTGACTACAAAGACGAGAGGAAACTTTGGGGGTGATGGAAATGTTGGTGGTTAAATATTGTAAAAGTTTGTCACAACTCATGGAATTGTACATTTAAAATTGGCAAATTTTCTTGTATGTAAGTTACATGTTAATAAAGTTGGCTTTTAAAAAAATTAGGGACCCTGGGAGCCATATCCCACCTCATCATTATTGTTCCCTCACTGAGGACTATGCTTTCACGAGTCTCAGAGTCCTAGAGTCGATTTGTTTTGATGGATTTCATATCCTTTCGGTTTTGATCTCCCTGTAAGAAGGGCAGCCTTGGAGGCTGAGCCAGGGCCTTGTGGTCCCAGGTCAGCATGTTTTAGGGAAGACCCAACCCTTGGCTCTGGATTTGGCCCATCAAGTGGCTAAGTGATGGGAACAAGATCTTTGGAAGCTTTTTGCCAATAACCACACATCCCTAAACAAACAACAAATCTATGTCCCCTGTATGTGGATGAGAAACAGATGCTGGGGGTGATCCGAGCAGAGTCTGCTCATGGAACAAAATGAACAACGATGGTTAGCTTTGTGGTTAGAAAGCTCCTTGATTCTCAAGCAAGGATATATCTCCTTAGTGCTGGCTGTTTTCCTAAAGAAGCAAAAATGTGTTCTCTATTCTGAAGGCAATTCTTCTCCCACCAATCAATTTTTATTCTATTTATGTTAGAGCTCAATATGCCCCTGATTTCAAAACTGTTCACACTGTTCACACTGTAAAGAAACATGAGTAGCACAGATAAATCCATCTTGACATACCCAGTGAGTATTTGATCAGGTCACCAACATGTACTTGGGCCCATACTGAATGCTGAGGGGGAAACTAAGAAGAATATTGCACTTTTCTTATTCTCAAGGCCTTTAAATTTAATTTTTCCTGAGAGTTCACTCTCTTCATTTACTGAGTCAGTGGGAAAAAATGTTATGGCATTAAATCATGTCCATTATGAAATTAAATTTTTCTTTAATTAAAAAATATAAAAAGAAAAATTACTACGAATGCCACTGTTGACTTATGGTCTGATTCCTTCCAGTTTTTTATTATTTATATAGACATATTTTATAATAATATAAAATTTATCCTCTTAAATTTTGACCATTAGGGCTTTCAAAGAGTCATTGAGTTGGAGTGTCACCCATTTTTCCTAAATTATCCTTCTTGGGAGCATTAATCAGTGCTGAATTTTCCCACCAGCAGATGTTGGTCAAAGCAGAGTGCCACCAAAAGTATTGTGGGTCACCAGATATCTCAGCTTTTTAAAAAGTAATACTTATTAAGTTATTCTATATTTACAGTTAATAGTTAATACAAGAAAATTGAAAAAAAAAAAAAAAAGCAGCAGGAAAATGCTAATTTTAATCTCAAAGTAAGCACTGCCAGCATCTCGGCATGTGTTCTGGATGTTTCCTCCACTCCTACTTTTCTTTGTAAAAATATTAATGACATTACACTTATAGTCTGGCTCGTAAATATTTCTCCATGTCGACAGATATTCTTTAACGGCATGCTTTTCAGCAGTGACCTATCATTCCATTAAATGTATATGCTGAATTTAAGTAACCAAGCCTGTGCTGTGAATGTAGGGGTTATTTCCGGTTGATTTCACTTGTCACAGGCAATGCTACAGGAAATATCCTTGCATTTGTAATCTTAAATTATTGCCTTAGAACAAATTCCAAGAAGTGGAATTGCTGAGTCAAATGTATTTAGTTTTGTTTTGTTTTTTAAAAAAAGGGAATATAATTACAGAAGATCCCCAATTACCCCACTCTCTGAAAGCACCTTACAGAAAAGTGAAGGCAATTTGAGCTCCTTCAGCCAAAGATCCTAAAAATTCAGGAATTAACTCCTCAAGAGAGAAACAAAGTGATTGTTCTATGGTTTGGTGGCTTACAAAAGGCAACACAAAAATGAGAAATATTAGGACTAATAACGTGGAGAAAGCAAATTCTACTCTTCCATTCCGTTATAGATGCTGTGTTACAAGTAATAACTCGTTTAGCAAGAATGCCAAAATATGTTTCCTGTAGTATACCCCTCAAATGGAATTATAGTTATAAATTCAAGAAACAGGACCTGTCTCTTAAGGGGCAAAAGAAATCAATTCTGTTATCTGTAATCTACTACCAGAAAACAAGTCAGGAATTTAGCACCATAATATTACTTAATCTTCACTGAGGCTCTTTGACATTTGTTAGGGAGTGAATGTTTATGTCCACCCATCCTCCCAACATCCATATGTTGGAGTACTAACCCTAGTGTGGCTGTGTTTGGAGATAGAGCCTCTAAGAAAGTAATCAAAATTAAGTGAGGTCAAAAAGGTGGGTCTGTGATCAGAGAGACTATGTCCTTAAAAGAAGAAATGACTGAGAACATGTTCTTCTCCCTCTCCCTGCCCCCACACACAGAGGAAATGTCACACAAAAAGAGAGCCCTGGCTGGGCGTGGTGGCTCACGCCTGTAATCCCAGCACTTTGGGAAATCGAGGTGGTCAGGAGATCGAGACCATTCTGGCTAACATGGTGAAAGCCCGTCTCTACTAAAATACAAAACATTAGCTGGGCGTGGTGGCACGCGCCTATTGTCCCAGTTACTCAGGAGGCTGAGGCAGAAGAATTGCTTGAACGAGGAAGGCAGAGTTTGCAGTGAGCTGAGTTCACGCTACTGCACTCATTCCAGCCTGGGTGACAGAGCAAGACTCTGTCTCAAAAAAAAAAAAAAAAAGGGCCCTCACTAGAAACCACATTTGCCAATACCTTTTGGGTGTCTCAGCCTCTAAACCTGTAAGAAAATACAATTTATGTTGTTTAAGCCACTCAGCCTGTGATAGTTTGTTTTGGCAGTCTGAGAAGACTAATACAACATAGATATTATCATTTACATTCTAGATGAGAAAACTTTGACTGAGAAAAGCTAGCAGTTTACAGCAGATCACACAGTAAGGATTTGACAGCTTTTGAACTCACCTCTGTCTGAAGGGCACAGCCCATGTTCTATCTGCTTTATCTTCTTGACTCTACAAGAAGGAAAAAAGGTGGTGCCTACCTTTCAGGTGTGATTTGGAGACACTCTAGCCAACTGTTCTAGGTCCTAAGACATGTTCATTGTTATCTGCCTCTGTCCTTGAAATTCCACCATTAAAGAATCTGTGCCCAGTGTTCCAAGGTTTTCTCTCTCTTCTTGAACTTTTCTCTGAAATTCTGAAAACTCCAAAAAAGAATAATATTTTAAACCAAGGAATCTGACATACAGTCCCCTCCCCAAGGGTACAGGCCACCTGAAGGTTTCAGAACGTTACTTTTGTCTAATAATTTAGATGGTAAATAAGGAGATGAACTTGGTCTACTCAGTTGCCCATCAACACAATTATGCTGCAAACAAATGTCAAGCAAGAAGACTAAAATAAAAAGTAATCATAATTAAAACTAAATGCAATTATTATATAGTTTAGAGCTACTTAGTGCTATTATAATTACATCTTAAAACATGTATTATGAAGGTTTACTGACAAAAAGATGATAGAGAAGAATAAAGCCTCCATTATACCCTTTTTTTGTTTATTTGTTTCTGATTTTGATTTTTCAAGTCTTAGCAACACATGCAAGCCAATCGGGCAAGAACTTTCTCTAATTCCTTCGCTATCAGTTAAATATTCTTGCAGACACACTCCCACACATCCTCTGCTTCCAGTACATGCAAGGTTTCAGATTATGTGGGCCAATCCTCCTAAAAAAATGTACACAACACAGCTAGTAACTTTTTGGCCACAATTTATTAATTCAAGCCTGTTCCTGCTCTCATATTTCCCACCTCAATTGCCATCCACTCAGTTGCTCCAAATCAGAAACTTGGGAGCCATTCTTCCCTCTTCCCTTCACAGCAACCAGTTTCAATAGGTTCTGTGGATTCACTATCATCTAAACTCTCTAAGCCATCTGCTTCACAGTCTTCCTGATACCCCCACCTCATTGCAGAGCAAGGTCAGTGTCATCACCCCCTTCTATCAGCGCATTGCCTCATCACTAGCCTCCCCCACCAATTCACTTTTACGTAGGGTGAGAAATTTCAAAAACGTCTAAGGGACAAAGGACCATAAGGTATTATTAAAAGTATTAATTTTTAAAATTAATTAAATGTATTAAATAAATTTTAATAAAATAATTTAAAATTTATTAAATTAAAATTTAAAATTAATTTTAAATGTATTTAAAAAGGTACTGAAATATTTGCCATACTGCATGTTTATATTTATCTTGAGTAATATACCTTCAGATATTTTATGCATACTCAGCATGGTAAGGCTATTCTCATTAAAGCTCTTAAATCCTTAGCAGGATCTCAGATTGTTGATGTTTTATGATTTAAGGATAAGTCACTTAATTTCTTTGAACTTTGGTTGCTGTGTCCGTCAAATGTGACACCTTGGTGATATAGTTCTCAAATTCTGAGGCTCTCGGTTGTCTTGAGTAGACTTGTCTACTAAGATTTTAAATTTGCTCTTATAATTCATTTCTAAGTGTTCAGTGCATACATTGGTGAATGAATGCCGCTGTACTTGACTGTTTTATCTAAACTTTTTGATGAATGTCTGCCTTTCTTATATATTAAATATTCCACAAGAGGGCGCCCACTTTCTGGCAAATTGCATATTATAGCCATAGGCCTCAAATTTTAGGGAAATCCTGGGGAGCAATTTAAACAGTAGTTTAAAATTGTAGCCTGTGTAAATAGCACATATAACTTACTTAAATATTTCAAAAGATAATTCTTAGTACAAATTTAAGTTTTTAAAAGAGTATTTCCACAAATGGGGTGAATTGGTGATTTTTCAATGATATTGAAATGATGAAAGACATGAAATTTGTATGCATATAGACTCGGGGTTCTATTAGACTTTCTAGAGAACCTTCAATTCTTTAACTTCCTACTTAATAGCTATGCTTTCTAATTACATCTGAATATGTATTTATGGACGATGATTTAAAGTACATAAAAATGACTTGAAACATTATATAAATATAAGCTATTGGTTTTAGGCAAGAGTTTATTGCTGAAAAACCAGGACTCAGGTTGTGTCTTAATTATCTTAATTATCATTAGATATTTATAGTAGGAAAAGGTAAAACAAAATTATGAAAGATCCAGTTTTTCATCTTGAAATGTGTCTATTTGAAATTCCCATCAAGTAGATGAAAGGCAACCACATAAATAGCATGTCTGCACTCACCAGCATCAAACTTTTTATGCTACATAGTGGCTTTATCAAAATAAAGCCACTGAGTCAGACATTTAAAAATAATAATTTTGGGTAGAATTATTCACAAAAACAACAAAGCACTCTGGAGAGCAAATAAGCAGTTTTGAGGAACAATTCCATTACCCATTGAGAAAACTTGATCCATGGGTCCACATTTATAAACTTAAGAAAACTATAATGTAGTCTGATGATGGAGATGATGGTGATGGGGAAGGGGGTGGGGCAAAGTTGATGGGAATAAAGGAAGGGAAGGAAATGAAGTTGGGAGATTGGTGGGGGATGGGGAAGGAGGAACAAGGGACCCTGCAGGCAGGAGGACATTAGGTCAGGACAGCAGACACAAGAGAGCAGCTTTAAGGCTCACTGGACACTAGAATAACTCAAAACATCACGTAAAAGGCAGAGCAGCCACCCAGGAGGCTAGCCAGGGCATCAGAAGACATGAGAGGTGATATCTATGTAGTGACGTCTATGTATGAGGTTATAAAATTAGTAGGAGTGTAGGTTTCTCTTTCAGTATGGGTTTGGATGACTTTGAGAAAGTTAATTAATGATTCTGAGCTTCCATCTTGTCAACTTTTTTTTCTTTCCTAATCTTTTATTTTGCATTTATTATTATTATTATTTCAATAGTTTTGGGGGAACAGGTGGTATTTTGTTATATGGATAAGTTCTTTAGTAGTGGTTTCTGAGATTTTGGTGCACCCTTCACTCAAGCAGTGTACACTGAACCCAATGTGTAGTGTTTTATCCCTCACTCCACTCCCATCCTTCCCCCTAGAGCTTATTATATCATTCTTACACTTTTGTGTCTTCATAACTTAGCTCCACTTTCGAGTGAGAACGTTCAATACTTGGTTTTCCATTCCTGAGTTACTACAATTAGAATAATGGTCTCCAACTCCATCCAAGTTGCTGTGAATGCCATTATTTTTTTCCTATTTATCGCTGAGTAGTAGTATATGGTGTGTGTGTGTATATATATATAATACAATATATGTGTGTGTGTGCATATATATATATTATACAGTATATATGTGTGTGTGCATAAATATATATATATATTTTATATATATATATACTACAGGTTCTTTATCCACTTGGTGGTTGATGAAAATTTGGACTGTTTCCATATTTTTGTAATTGTGAATTGTGCTGCTATAAACATGCATGTGCAAGTGTTGTTTTCATATATTGACTTCTTTTCCTCTGGGTAGATACCCAGCAGTGTAAATGGTAGATCTACTTTGAGTTCTTTAAGGAATATCCACACTGTTTCATAGTTGTACTAGTTTACATTCCCACCAGCATGGAAAAGTGTTCCCTTTTCACCACATCCATGGCAACATCTATTATTATTTTTTATTTTTTAAGTATGGCTATTCTTTCAGAAGTAAGGTAGCATCACATTGTGGTTTTGATTTGCATTTTCCTGATAATTAGTGTGTTGAGCATTTTTTCATAGGTCTGTTGGCCATTTGTATATCTTCTTTTGAGAATTGTCTATTCATATCCTTAGCCCACTTTTTAATGGGATTGTTTTTTTCTTGCTGCTTTGTTTGAGCAGCTCTTCAACTTTACAATGAGGATAATAATACTTACCTCTCAGTGTTATAATGATTTAATAAAATAAAACATACAGCTGCACGTGGTAAATACTATCACACAAAAACAGTACCTCTACCATCACCAACATCATTATCCTCCTCTCCTTCTCTTTATCTTTATTTTTATCTGTATTGTCACACATTATTTCTGCTTTAAGGCTTGATGATGTGGTAAATCCTTCAGTGAATGTACCTGGCTAACATGCCTCTGGGGCTTTCTATACTTGGCAATTAAATTTAAAAAAAAAAAAAAGCTCTTACTAAGTTTAACATACATCTATATGGTGACCAAGCAACTCCATTCCTAGGTGTTTACGAGAGATAAATGAAAGTATTCATAAATAAAAAAGACACATACTAAAAGTTTATTGCAGTTTTAATTGTAATTATCTCAAACTGGAAGCTATCCAAATGTCCATCAAATGGTGAATTAATAAACAAATTATGATACATTCATCCAGAGAATAAACTACTGACATAATCAATAACACATAAATCTCAAAATCATTATGTTGAGTAAAAGAAGCAAGACACAAGTAATGCATACTAATGATTTCTTTATAAAAAAATTGAAGAAAACACTAAACAAATCTATGCTGACAGAAATCAGAACAGAAGTTGCAGGCCAGAGGAAGAGGGAGCAAAGGAGCAAGAGGGACAAGACTGGAAAGAATTGACTAGACAGGGACATCATGGAATGTAGAATGAGGAATGTTTTCATCCTGCATAGGGTGTGGTTTTTATGAGTGTACACATTCAATGGTTCACTTATGCTGTGTGCATTTGACATATGTCAATTATATTCCAATAGCATATCAGTTCTTTGGAAACGTAAGAGAAAATAAACAAGTCTGTGAGATTTAAGTAGCAAGAAAGAGCTCACAAAGTGAAACTGATCTACCAAGATACAGTGAAAGGCAACACATACAGAGATAGCTTCCACGGAAAAAAGACAGAAACCTTCAATGATGAATGAAGTAAGAGCAGATTTCCGGAAGTTGCTGAATCCATATCTTATGAGAAAAATAGGGGCTGCCCCCCAGCAAATTTTCCCTGTGCAGAAGCTGAATCGTCATCAAGCATGATCAGTGTCTGTGAAAGGGGTTGATGGGGCATATTCTGCACATTTACTGCACATCCTACTCAACCTGTAACTGAGTCCTCTGCCAGGCCTTAACAGTATATCTACAACATGGCCACTTCTCACCACCTTCACTGCAGCTCAAGCCACCATCCCCTCTAGCCTGGTTATGGCAATAGCTTCGCTTTCTGGTCTCCCTGCTTCTAACTGTAAGTGCCTGGCCGGGAGCTTGGACACGCCCATCCCTCTCCATGCCTGAAAACTAGGTCACCACTCCGCGATGGGCACCAAGCCCACCGTTGAAAAACCCTCCCAAAATTTAAAAGAAGCCCCGTCAAAACCTACCCAATAGCATTTTGCCCCGTCCAGGTCCCACTCCCCTTGGGCAGCCCGCTGACCAGAAATCCCGCCTACCTACCAATAGCAGCTTGCCCCGACCATGGCCTGTTCCCTCTTAACCAGTCACGACACCCTCACTTGCTATAAAACCCCCACGCCTTGGGAAGACAGGCTGGGCTTCTCTGGCCCCTCTTTCCCGGACCAAGGAACCAGACGAAGAAACCTCACCCTGGAGCTGAATAAATTGACATTTAATTTTCTTATGCTAGTCTCAGCTTCCTCATTTTAAACTCAGCAATAACCCTTACACTACCCTGGCCTATTTTCAGCACAACCTACTCTTGGCACAGTAACCAGAGAAACCTGGTTAAGATTCTCCAGTAGTTTTCCATGATCTTTAGAACAAAATGCCTGATCATTATTGCCTTGGCCTACAAGGTCTGCCTGAACTTGCTGCTGCTGTCCACCTCTCCAACTATATCTCATTCCCTGAGGCACTTCCCAGTCCTTTGTGATCCACCCTTAGCAGGTTCTTACTGTAGCTTGGATATCCTAAACTGGTGTCAGATATAGAGTTTTGTACTTGCTATGCTCTTCCCCTGGAATGATCCTCTTTCACAGCTTCTGGTTTTTACTTCATTTACGTTACTGTTCTTATGGCCTCTCCCTAGAGATGCCTTCTCTGAAAATCCTTTTAAAATAGTACCCCCAGTTAGCACCTTTCTCATTAACTCATGTGATTGTTAATTTTATGTGTCAACTTAACTGAGCCATAGAGGCACCCAGATATTTAGTCAAACATTATTCTGGGTGTTTCTGTCCAGGTGTTTTGGGATGAGATGAATGTTTAACTACGTAGGCTGAGTAAAGCAGATTGTCCTCCCTAATATAGGTGGACAATCAGCTGAAGGTCTGAATAGAAAAAAAAAAACTGACCCTCCCTAGAATAAGAGAGTCTTCTTCTGCCTAATGGCTTTACAACTGGAACACTGGCTTTTCCTGATTGTACAGCAGTCTGCCAGCCTACAGGCTCAAACTGGGACATCAGCTTTGCAAGTTTTGGACTTGCTCCCTCTCCATAATCATGTGAGGCAAAGCCCCCTAATGAATAAGTAAATCCTATTGATTCGGTTTCTCTGGAGAACCCTAATACAACATGCTTTATTTTCCCACAGTGCTTACCACCATCTGACACACTCTATATTTCCTCATTTATTTGTTTATAGCCTGACCCCTCATGTAAGTCATAAAGGCAGGAACTTTGTCTTATTTTCTGCTATAGGTAAGCACCTAGCACATAGTAGGTGCTCAGGATATAATCGTTGAATGAATTCTACTTGTAAAGCTTATTCTACTTGAAAGTCTACTTAAGATTACTTAAAAGGCTTTCTCTTACAACACCAGACATCTAGAGTAGTGGTTTTCTACTTTGGTTACACGTGAGAATCAATAAGAAGCTTTTATATATTTTTCTTTATGCTTTTAAAACGTGATTATGAGAAGCTTCACCAGGCAGCCAAAGGAGTCCATAGTACACAAACGCTAAGAATTTACCTTGCTCATGAACATGGTGGGAATTATATCTTCATCTTCACTCACAGTGCTTAACACACTGCAGCTGTGCAGTGAGTCGTTCCTGAGCAGAGTGTGAGATGGGGAGGCTGTGATGGGTCTCTGCCTTCCAATAGCTCACACTGCTGAGCACCTGTTGCCAGGCACTGTGTAAAATGCTGTAGAAACCTTGTCACTTCATTCTCACATTAACAATCCCTTGAGGAGGGTATTATTATTTTCCCCAATCACAGATGAGAAGTTTAGAGAAGTTAGGCAGTGTACCCAAGTTCCTCTTTGATAAGTCTGACTTGGGAATCCAAGCCTTTACCTACCGTGCTGTGCTGCCTCCCTGTGCCATCTCTTACCTGGGTTACTCCAGAAGTCTTCTAGTTGGTCACCCTGCCTGCATTTTTTCCCTGTTCCAATATGTTTGCAATGCCACTATGTCACAACAAACTTTACCTAAAGCCCTCCAAAGGCTTCTCGTTGCCCTCAAACTACCATCAAACTGCCATGCCCTGGGCATCTGTGACCCGGCTTCATCTGCTCCCTAGGGTCACTAGAGCCATTGCTTCCCCTCCCTGTCCCAGCTCACACACACACAGACACACACACATACGTGCACATGCACACACACACACACACACACACACACACACACACACATGCATACACACACTATACTCCAGCATTGCCAAACTTGCTTTGGTCTCTCAAACTTGGCACTAATTCTCTTAGGTCTGGGCCTTCCTAAAGCAGCTCCTTGGCCTAGTGTGTGCTCTCTCCTCCTCTTCTCCTGCTTAACCCCAGCGTACCTTTTAGTTTTCTCTTCAGATACCACCTTCTCCAGGAGACGTCCCCGGAATTCTTCAGCCTAACATTATGAGCTCCAGGTAAGGGCTCCTGAGATCCCTGGACCTCCTCTTTCACATTCCACCCCCTTTACTGTTTTTAGTGGGCTAAATTTTTGCCTTCCCAGCTAGACGGGATCTAGCCTATATTGTCCACTTTAGGGTGAGGACCCAGCACCTACAACAGTGCCTGGCACATGATGTGTGCCTAATGCATATTTGTTACAGAATTGAATAGATGAGTCATTGAGATACCTACTCTTAAGAACTCATCTATTCATTTGCATGAAATGTCCAGAAAAGGTAAATCTATAGAGACTAAAAGACTAGTGACTGCCAGGGCATGTGAGTGAAAGTGGGGAGTGATTGCTAATGGGCAAGAGAGATCTCTTTAGGGTGTTGAAAATCTAAAATTGGCTTGTGGTGGTGATTGCACAACCATGTATCTAGTAAACATCATTGAATTATACACTTAAAATGAGAGTCTTTTGTGGCATGTAAATGAATCTTCAATAGAACTGTTTTAAAAAGGAACTCAGCTAGCCTTTGCTGGCTCCTTGCCAACCAGTTCCAGAGCTTGCTCTGATGGCAGGAAAGCCATCCCGAAATCTTACGTAGCTTAACATTTTTAGAAAAGCAATAAGGGCCAGACCCCAATTTTCACTAGACAACCTTGACTTCTCAGTAGAAAGTATTTTGCTATCTTAGATTCTTCAGGGTCTGCAGTCATCAAGTTTCATGGAAACTGATCAGGAGGTTCAGAGTCACAAGGCCAGGGAAATTCCAGTTCTGAACATTAAAAAATAAACCTTTGTGGATGAGTTTACTTGGAGACTAGCACAATGTGCTTGGGTGTTAGATAAGGCCAGAGAAGCGTCTGAGTGTGAGCAGGCCAGAGACAGGAAGCCAACTTAGAGAGCAGAAGCTGTTCTCTTTGATTTCTGAACCCCCACTGCAATGTTACTAGACAGCCATATGGTTCCTAGTGGGTGGAAGATCTCTGATTTCTCTTCTGCAAATGTTGCAAGAATGTAGAGTTCCCTAGCCCAATAAGAGGAACATGCATGGCCACAGGCTGGCCTTGGAACTCCAGTTATATCCTGCAGGGGAGCTTCTTCTTTGCCTTGGTTTTATCAAATGACACGAGGCAAGAAATGGTTTTCTAAGAGCCTGCCACTGTACTTATAATGTTCCCACAAGCCTTGCCAGAGTGCCCAAAGAGAAAAGTTATAGTACCCCTAAGTCCATGATCCCTGGAGAGCTCGCAGCTGCTGCCCCAAAGTCCTTCGGTCTGATGGAATCTAGGACTACCCAAATTTTGAGAACAGAGTGACAAAACCAGCAGGGGAGAGAACTCCTGAGCTGTCTCTTACTGGGATTTGCTCTTTTGCATAGGAATTATTGGTGATGCCTTATTGCCATATAGTTGGTATATGTAATTTTATAAGATGGGGGGAACAATCCTCTGGAGGGAGTGTAGAACGGTGGACAGATTACTGGACTAGAACACAGAAAACCTGAATTCAAGTACTAATTCTACAACAAATCTGCCGTGTGAGCTTGGGGAAATCACTTTTCTTTTACTCTGAGCATCTGATTGCCCATCTGTAAAATGAGGGTTTTTGGTTAGATGAACTTTAAGGCCCTCTTGATTCCAATAATAAGAAGAGTAATAATTATAATCATGAGTTCCAGGTACATCATGTGTAATCCTAAGAGGCAGGCATAGCTATCACCATTTACACTTGAGAAAACTGAAGATATGGCAGACTAACCAAACTCCTCAAGTTCAAACTGCTCAGAAGTAGAATTGCTTGAACTTGCCCAGATCTGTCTACCCTAAAATAGATCCTGAACTCTGACTACACAGCAGAATGTGTGGGAATTGTTTCTCATTTCTTGGGCTTGTGGGCACCATAGACATTTCCAAAGGCCACTGGCTTCTACAGAAAAGCCTCTAGATATTTCTCCTAATATTACATTTAGAAAACTTTCAAACATAGAGAAAAATTAAAAGAATTTTACAGTACCATCCTAATACATACCTTTTACTAGCTCTTACTGCTTGCTTTCACATATAACTAATCACGTGCCATCCCACTATTCCTCCATCAATCTTATTTTTTGAGGACCCTTTAGTCTTGAAGAATTCTAAGAAAGCTGTCTCTCATTAAGCTTTCTCAGTTTTTTCTCCCTGGCCACATATTGTTTAATCTTCACAACCATCAATGAAGCCAGCATGAACCGGCCTTATGGAGGAAGAAACTTAGGCTCACAAAGGTCAGCAGCTTGCTCAAGCCACTGAGCTAGGAAGTGCTGGAACCTACCTGCCTCGGGCAAAAGCCTCTGCTCTTACCGCCATTCTCTGTTGTTCTCTGACAGCACTTTTCCAAAGCATAGGCATTATGCCTTCATTAACCAGCCATTCTTTACTTCCACTGGGGATTTTTTTTCCCTAGGTCATTAATATCTTTAAGGCAAAAGGGAACAAAATAAAAACAACTCAGGTTTTATTCACTCTACTGTGAGGAGAACTTCATGTACAGGGTCCTAAAAGAGAATAAGTAAATTATGTGATCCCCCTCCCATAGAGGTTAACTTTACTGTCTGGTTTTGTGTGTGTGCATATATGTGTGCAGCTGTGTGTATTCCGTAGTATCTGTCTGCTTTCACAAACCCAGTGCCTTTCAACTCTGCTGCCAACCTTAGCTGCTTCTTTGTCTTTCATTTTGCATGTTCTTGAAACAGTGGAAGAAGAAGATTCATCAGGGTGAATGAGTGTAGGTAGAGGCACTTGAGTGATATGGGAATGCTCATCTCAAGACCCGAGCCCTATTGTCCTCAACCTGTCAGTTGGGTTTGCACAAGTAAATACATTTCCTTTTTCTTTTGAGATCGAGCTTCACTCTTTTTGGCCCAGGCTGGAGTGTGGCTCACTGCAACCTATTCCTCCTGGGTTCAATCAACTCTGCCTCAGCCTCCAGAGTAGCTAGTATTACAGGCACCCACCACCACACCTAGCTAATTTTGTATTTTTAGTACAGACAGGGTTTCACTATGTTGGTCAGGCTGGTCTCAAACTCCTGACCTCAGGTGGTCAGCCCACTTCAGCCTCCCAAAGTGCTGGGATTATAGGCATGAGCCACCGCACCTGGCCTAAATACATTTCCTTGCCAGCTTGATTGAGAAAAAGGAATGTTGGTAACCAGAAATGCCTGAACCACATCCTTTATTTTACAGTAGCTTTTCCCCTCTGCTTTCATTTAAATATGGGTGTGTCTACAGTTATGGGATCCATAATACTTTATTTTTTTATGATTTTTCTCCATTTCTTAATTTTTATTTATTTCTTTATTTATTTTGAGACAGAGTCTCTCTCTGTCACACAAACTCCTCAAGTTCAAACTGCTTAGAAATAGAATTAATTGCTGGAGTGCAATGGCACGATCTTGGCTCATCACAACCTCCACCTCCTGGCTTCAAGCAAGTCTCCTGCCTCAGCCTCCCAAGTAGCTGGGATACAGGTGTGCACTACCACACCCGGCTAATTTTTTGTGTGTGTTTTCAGCAGAGATGGGGTTTCACCATGCTGGTCAGGCTGATCTCAAACTCCTGACCTCAGGTAATCCACCTGCCTCGGCCTCCCCAAGTGCTAGGATTACAGGTGTGAGCCATCGCACTTGGCCCATTTTTTTAATAATAAAAAAAAATCACAGATTAGGGAAAATGGGTTAATATTCTTAGTGGACAAAGGTAGTGTACAGATCAGTAAAAAGAAAACACATTTCCAGTACAAAAATGGGCAAAGACAATGGAAGCCCTAATACTTTAAATCAGGAAAACTCACCATGAAAGTGTTTAAATGTTTTGTTCCCTGACCTATTTTGGCTGCCTGGTGAAGCCTATAAACCCCTTTCTAGGAAAAGCTTTTTTATATAAAATAAAATGTAAGTGATTACAAAGTATACTAATTTTATCATAATACAATTATTAAAATATTAAAATAATTGTGAATAATATTTATGTTGTTAATATATTATATAACTAGAGTTAGAGATGATTCTAATAGTTACTGTAATTATCTAATTAATGAGTGTAAATATTTTAAGATATCTGAGATATCAAAATATTTCATAATTTAAAATATAATGTTAATATAACATGAAAATATTTGAGGTATCTGTGTACAACAAAGCCACAGGAAATACTAATACATATGAGTTTTGTTACCCACCATTCATAGTTGAAGGAAATGTTAAATGTCACATAGGGCTAGTAAAAATAAATCTTTTTCCTCCAAAGAAGTTCACATATATCCTAAATTCTATGCAGTCTTAGGAATGATTAGTTTAGAAAGGATTTTAACAACCATATAGCTTAAGGGTTCTAACCCCGGTTGGACATCACATTAATTTAGTGAATATTGAAAAAATAGAAATTCCTGGGACCTGGCTTATTGAATTAGAATCTCTGAGGAGAAGTTTACAAATTTGTATTTTTTAAATAAACTCCAGAGATTATTCTGATACAAAGCCAATAGGGAATCCAATGAACTAGCCCAGTATTTCCAATAATTTTTTCACCAGGAATTTATGGTATACACTCCCTTTTCCATCCTCAACTCTCATGGACCTGGTGTTTTGAAAGGAGCTTTGTTTTACTACATGAATTAAATAATCATTAATTCCCTCCCCCATATTAAAAAATGTTTCACATATACTTTGCATATACACTTTTAGTGTATCATACAGTCATGTAACTAGTCGTATAATTACCACAATTACCAAGGTAGAGAGCAGTGACATCACCCCCAAAAACTTACCTGTATTCCTTTGGAGTAAACTCTCCCTCCTATCCCCAGTACCTAGAAACCACTGATTTGTTTTCTGTCCTGGTTGTATATTTTTCAGAAATTTATACAAATTGTTCATACTATATATATATATATTTTGAATCTGGCCCTCTTACATTGAGCATAATGCACTTGAGATTCATGCATATTGTATATATCAGTAGTTCATTTCTTTTCATCATTAAGTAATATTTCATTGTATTGGAGAACCAAATATATTTATTAATTCACTGGTTGAGGAATATGTGGATTGTTCCCAGTTTTTGGCAATTATGAATAAAGCTTCAATACACATTCATAGGCAGGTTTTATGTAAGTTTTTCTTTCACTTGAGTACATGTCTAAAAGTGAGATTGTTTGGTCACATGGTAAAGCGTATATTTAACTTTATTTTAAAACTCCCAAGCTGTTTTCCAAAGTGGCTGTACCATTTTGTATATTTGCTAGGAAAGTATGGGAGACCCCATTGCTCTGTATTCCCAGCACTTGGCATTGTCTGCTTTTTTTTTTTTTTTTTTCTCATTCCTTTCTAATAGGTGTGTATCTCATTGTGATTTTAATTTGCATTTCCCTTATGGCTAATGAGGACAACCATCTTCTCATATGCTTATTTACCATCTGTGTATTTTCCTTGGTGGATTAGCTGTTTAAATCTTTTGCCCATTTTATAAAGTGGGTTGTTTGATTATTGAGTTTTGAGCTTTTAAAAATACATATTCTAGATGCAAGTCTTTCATCAGATGTTTTGCAAAGATTTTCTCCAAGTTTGTTTCTTATATTTCCATTTCCTTAACAGTGTCTTTTGAATAGAAATTCTTAATTCTCATATTTTTATGCTAAATCATGGTTTTGGTACCATACCTAAGACATCTTTGCCTAACTCTAAGCCACAAATAATTTCTCCATTGATTTCTTTAGAATTTTCAAATTTTGTGTTTTATTTTCAAGTCTGTTATCTATCTTGTGTTAATTTTTATATTTGATGCAAGATGTGAATTAAGGGTCATTTTTGAGTGTGTGGATATCCAATTCAAACCATTCAAACAAATGATTCCTACCTCATTTGTTGAAAAAACTTTTCTTTATTGAATGTCCTTGACATTTTTATGACAAAAAAATCTCTCTTTTTTTTTTTTTTTTTTTTTTTTTTGAGACGGAGTTTCGCCTCTTTTCCCCTGGGTGGGGTGCCACTGCGCGATCTCGGCTCACCGCAACCTCCGCCTCCTGGGTTCAGGCAATTCTCCTGCCTCAGCCTCCTGAGTAGCTGGGATTACAGGCACGCGCCACCATGCCCAGCTAATGTTTTGTATTTTTAGTAGAGACGGGGTTTCACCATGTTGACCAGGATGGTCTCGATCTCTTGACCTCGTGATCCACCCGCCTCGGCCTCCCAAAGTGCTGGGATTACAGGCGTGAGCCACCGCGCCCGGCCAAAAAAAAAATCTCTTGATTATCTGCATGGGAGTCTATTTCTTGACTTTCTCTTCTGTTTCGTAAATCTATGTATCTATATTTTTGCCAACATCACACTATCTTGATTATTATTATAAGCCTGGAAATCAGGTAGTGTGCATCCTTCACCAGAGTTCTTTTTCTAAATTGTTTTGACTATTCTGGCTCTTTTGCCTTTCCTTATAAGTTTTAGAATCAGCTTGACAATTTTTAACAAAAAATCCTGATGGCATTTGGATTGGAATTGTATTAAATATATACAGCAGTTTGGGAATAATTGTCATCTTAATAATATTGAGTCTTCTACTCAATGAGCGTTTCTATCTCTCCACTTATTTAAATCTTTGATTTTTCATAAGTTTTACAATTTTCAGCATACAAATATTGCTAATATTTAGATTTAACCCTAAGTATTTCATGGAGTTGTGGTACTATCATAAATGGCATTTTATGCATTTTTCAATTGCCAGTAGTGCATTTGCTGACATATAGGAATAAAGATTGGCTTTAAATATATTGGCCTCGTATCCTGCAACCTTGCTAGTTTCACTTATTAGTTCCAGTAGCTCTCTTTTCAGACTTTTTGGAATTTCTAAATAGACAGTGTTGGCATCCAAGAACAGAGATTATTGTAGTCTTTTTTTAGTCAGCTTTCTTTTTTTTTTTGGTCTTATTGCACAAGCTAGAACCTCCAGTATAATGTGGAATAGGAATGGTGAGAAATATCCTTGTCCTGTTCCCAATATTAGGGATAAAATATTCATTCTTTTACCACTAATTACAGTAGCTATAGTTCTCCTGATAGATTAAATCAAGTAGGTTTTTCTAGTTTTCTGAGTGTTTTCATTTTATTTTACTGAATTTTCTCAAATGCTTTTCTCATGTCTACTGAGATGATCATGTGGTGTTTTTTCTTTAGTCTGTTGATAGACTAAGTAGAGAATTACACGGAGTGATTATTGAATGTTGAACTAGCCTAACATTTGTGGGGTAAAACAACTACCTAGCTATGATGTATTATCTTTTTATAATGAACCTGTGTTCATGAGAAATATTGTTCTGTAGTTTCTTATGATATTTGCATCTTATTTTACTATCAGGGTGATACTGGCTTCATAACATATGTTAGAGGTGTTCCCTCCTTTCTAATTTCTGGAAGGGTTAATATGAAATTGGTATTGTATTTTCCTTAAATGGTTGGTAGAATTTGCCAGTAAAGCACCTGGGCCTAAAGTTTTTTTCTTGAATTATTTTTAACAAGAAATTCAATTTTAAAAAATAGATAATTATTTATTTTTATGAGTAAACTTTGACAAATTTTGTCTTTCAATGTATTTTCCCATTTTCTATAAGTTGTCAAATTACAGGCATCAAGTTTTTCATAGTATTATTTTGCTAACTTTTTAATGTCTGTAGATTTCCCCATTTTTATTAATCAAAACTGTATCAAATTTGTAGTCACCATAGTCAGATTACCATAAAAGAATGAGGGTTATCTCACCAGATTGATATAATTCCAGATCTAAGCAAAAAATTAAATGTTTGAGTTATGAAGGTCAGTCTTCCCTATTAAGAACCATTGATTTATGTTGGTCATTTTGAACTATTATTATTTTAAGGGAATCATTGGTATATTTGCAACCCATGGCCCAAATAGTTGTAATAGTTATTTTTCAGATGTTTTTGAGATTTTCTAAGTAGACATAATGTCAACTTTGAAAGCCATATTTATAAAAAAAGAAAATTGAGATCAGAAATGTTAAGTAGTTTGCCCAGAAACATTTCAGATGCAGGTTGAGAACTAAGGGAATTCAGCTAATTCCAAAAACGGTAGCATTGGAGCATATTAACAAATGAGATGAAAAAAATCAAGCACAGCAACTATAGTTTGCAATCTTTCATCAATAATTTGTTGATTGGCCAGGCACGGTGGTTCACACCTCTAATCCCAACACTTTGGGAGGCTTAGGCAGGCAGGTGACTTGAGACCAGGAGTTCAAGACCAGCCTGACCAACATGGTGAAACCCCATCTCCACCAAAAATACAAAAATTAACTGGATGTGGTGTTGTGTCCCTGTAGTCTGAGCTACTCGGGAGGCTGAGGCAGGAGAATCGCTTGAACCGGGAGGTGGAGATTGCAGTGAGCCAAGATCACACCATTGCACTCCAGCCTGGGCAACAGAAGGAGATTCTGTCTCAAAAATATAAAATATAAAAATAAATTATCGATTGATTTCAAATATCTTTATTAAATTTCCATTTCTTTATCTGTAAAAACACTTATCTTACTAAGTATGACATTTTGAAGGGATTGACACAAAATACCTGGCACACACATGGTTGATGCTCAGTAAACAGAAGCTTCTATTATATGCCACTGCAACCACTTCAGTAACTTGGGTTTAAATTAAACTTTCTAAAGCCCAGGCTTGGAAGACAAAAAACTGAAGTTTCTCCAGGTTGCTGAGAAAACCATCCTTGACTTCTTAAATACTCCAGCTTGGGTTCTATGAGTTTTTTTTTTTTTTGTCATGTTTTGTTTTTTCAGTTTTAGGGGCAAAAAATTATTCCTCACTCTCATCTAGAAAACCCTCGATGACTCAATTTCAGTCAAGAGATGTATATTGATCATGACATGAAACTAACTAAGCCCATTGGGAGAAACAAACGAAGTATATGCAGAACCCTTGCTGCTCAGAGAGCTTAAGGCAGAACCAGGCTCAGAGGAAAATGACATTTATGAACCAATTAAGAAAAGGAAACTCTCAGAAGTTTAATTAGAGCCCGTAGCAGGCCGAGATAGAGTGAGCCTTGTACTCTGAGCAGCTTTCTGGTGGAGGTGGACCCTGAAGAAGGAATAGGGTTTAGAGAAGTAGGAGGAAAGATGGAGGGTGTCTAGCGGAGATGACAGGAGCCAGGGCTCACAGCACACAGGCAGGGTACAGGCTGTGAAGCTCAGCTGCTTAAGTCCAAGTTCCAGCTCTGCCCCCTGCTGGTTGTGTGCCCTGGGCCAATTACCGATGAATCCCTATAACCCCACTTAACATCTGCCTCAAAGACATACTGCGTGGACATGGTAACATATTTGGAACAACACTTTGCACATAGGGTAGGTGTCACTAGGCAGCAAGCAGCCCAGTTTGAAGGCACCAGGTGTGTACAAAGAGGAGTATTAGGAAGTGAGATCAGATTGGGGAATTGAGATCAGAAAAAAAATATTTCTATAGTTACTCATGATCTTTATTAACTGTTTTTTAAAAATCTGTCTTTTCTCTGAAAATTATAGCCTCATGTTTTAGAATTGTTCTTGATCAGGTGGTTTTTTATTTATTTTATTTTTTTGAGACAGTCTTGCTCCATCACCCAGGCTGGAGTGCAGTGGCACAATCTTGACTCACTGCAACCTCCACCTCCCAGGTTCAAGTGATTCTCCTGCCTCACCCTGTTGAGTAGCTGGGACTACAGGCATGTGCCACCATGCCCAGCTAATATTTTTATTGTTAGTAGAGGTGGGGTTTCACCATATTATTCATGCTGATCTTGAACTCCTGACCTCATGATTCGCCCTCCGCGGCCTCCCAAAGTGCTGGGATTACAGGCATGAGCCACTGCGCCCAGTCAGTCAAGGTAGTTTTAAGAATCTCCTTCTTGAGAGATTTTACAATCCACATTGTAGCCACTTTATCTTCTAAATTTTTCTCCTCTTCATTTAATAATGTGGAGGGTGGAAAGGAGGAGTCAAGATATTATTGTCTTGCAAATCAATGTTGCAATATTAAAGAAGATGAACTGAATCAATCATTTTAAATATCACAGAATAATTCAGTGTAACATATGTGATCTGGTTAAACTGGTTTTGATTAGATGCTTGTTTTGTTTAGCTTGTAACGTTTCTCTTCAGGAACTTTTAAAGTAACGTTGCCTCCCAAGGGTGTATATAAGACATAAACAGAGAATAAAATGTTGCCCTTAATTCCAAAGGTCAAGGATAAGGTCTGAAAACTGGTAAGAAAAAACTTTAACAATGTTTTTGGCTGAAATCAGGGTATTTGTTATTCTCTCTCAAGGAATGACAAATAACGGATATTTTAAAGCAAAATAGATCCCACCATTCTTTTTGATAATATAAATGTTAAAAAATAACATGTTGCATTTTTAATGTTTCCAACTAGTTGCTTTTATTTCATGGGGACACATCCTGAATACAGTGTTCTGTGGTACAGTTCTTAAAATCCACAGTAAATATTGCTTTTTTAACACAAGATACAAAAAAATCTTCCCATGGACAAGAAAATATTTCCATATAATTCAGTCATTGGCCAAAATAAAGACATAAATGCTATGCAGAAGAGCGCTGGACATACATAGTGCTACTCACCCTCTTGGTAATATAATGAAAGTAGCTCAGAACCAAGAGTCAATAGCTTCTGAATTAGTTTGCTAGGGTTGCCATAACAAAGTATCACACACTGAGTAGCTTAAACCAGAAATTCAATGTTTCATCATCGTTTTGGTGGTTGGAGGTTCAAAGTCAAGGTATTGGCAGGGTTGGTTCCTTCTGAGGGCTGTGAGGGAAGGATCTGCTGCAGAACTCTCTCCTTTGTGTGTTGATGGCCATCTCTTCCCTGTGTCTCTTCACATCCTCTCTCCTCAGTGCGTGTCTCCTTCTAGAAAGATATCAATCATACTGGGTTAGAGGTCCACTCCACTCCACTCCACTTAATTAGCTATATCCACAATAGCCCCATTTTCAAATAAGGTCACTTTCTGAGGAACTGAAAATCAGGACCTCAACATATAAATTTAGAGGGGACACAATTCACCCCATAACAACTTTGAGTTCTCATTTGTAAAGCTAAGATAAAGGCATCTTCTAATATTTTGATCATCACTTGTTTAATTTTCTTTTAACAAACATTTATAATTACTCATCTAGGTAATAGATATCCAAAGTTGAAAAAAGTACCCTCAGGAGCACACAGCCTACTCAGGCCTTATTTGTCTTTTGATTCTCAGAATCTAGCATAGTGCTAGACATGAAGTATGGCTCTATAAACATTTGACAACTGGTAAAACTAAAGAAGGGAGGGAGGATTGTGCTGACTTTAGATCTTCCCTAGTGACAGAAGAATCATTGCTTGTTATTTCCTTAATGAGTTCAGGTGTTGTATAGATCTAAAATTAATGATTCTAGCGAATGTGAACATCTTAATTTAACTATGTAGATTGGATGCCTGGTGTGAATTCTTCAGGGGGCAATATCCTGATTTATCTTGGTTGATTAGACAGTCTAGGCCTAAAGTTTCTGGACTCTGATATGATATCAACAATAGATGTGATCTTGGAGATCTGGTTCTACCCTTTTGTTTTATAAGTAAGGAATCCCACCCCAGAATCACTGCCCACAGTCACATAGCCAGTGCCAGGGAAGTCAAACCCAGAATGGCCTCTCCTCTTCCACTGCCCTTTCTATGACATTATATTGCCTCTACTTCCTACATGACATAAACAGCTAATTTCTCCCTGCCTGTGAGGGTGGGAGAGAATAGACAAGGAACACAAATACCAGTCCCTCCAACTGCTGCAAATCCTCAAATAGATCCCAATGAAATGGACAGGCAGAATGAAGGCAGGATGTCGGAAGTCCATCTGTTATGGCTCAGGTATTTTGCAAGGGACAGGTCTCAGCCCTAAGGCTACTCGGTGGAGAGCTCAGCCTCAGGGGCAAGAAAATAGGTGGACAACTTCATTCAGGGTTTCAATGGACTTTAGAGAATGATGCCACCCCAAATCTCCCCCTCTGGACTGAGGGAGATGCTTTGTAGCAAGCCATTCTTCTTTGTTACATACCTGGGACACTGAAGGCTGTGAAAAATAATAACTACCACAGTAACTAACATTTGGTGACCACCACCTTGTGGAGGACATTGTACCAAGCAGTTGACAGGCATTATCTCATTTGATCCTCACTACAACCCTATGACATAGGCGCTGGTATTATCCCTGTTTACAGAAGAGGAAACTTGAGAAGTTAAGCAACCTGCCGAAGGTCTTAGAGCCTGAAAAGTTAGCCCACCAACCAAATCTAGCCAGGCTTTCCAGCCTGCACAAACATGGGTCAGGTGGCCTAGGGCAAGTCAGTCAACCTCTCAGAACTTCACTTTGGGATGTCAGCTGGGGATAATGATACCTGCCTTGCAGATATGTCATGCAGATTAGATATAATACATGCAAAGCACTTAGTACAGAGTTTATATTGCATCAAATTGTTCATACAAAGGAGCTATTTTAGCTTTCTCTTCCTGTTGTTCTCATTTACTAACTAAAAATTTGTGAAGGAGGACATAAGTCTCTTTATATTTCAATTTGATTAAGTATGAAATGAGGGCACAATGAGGCCACTGGGAGGCCATAAGATCGTGGACACAGTAAGAGACCCTCAAGGACACTTTGCTTATCACAGTTTCGTCCAGCCAATGGAGGACAGGCTATTATCCATGTCATAAAACTAGACAGGGGATATTTATGGACTGGAAAATGGAAAGCCTTGTTTGACTTACAAAGAGCATTATTCCTGGGTCCCCTTAAAATCCTCAGGGGAAAACTGAGCTCACTTCTATAATAATACAACAGTCATAACATAGACCAGTTACAATGTACCAATGCCAGCATCTTGCACACATTGTCTATCTCATTCTCCCAGCAACCCCATGAAATTTGAATTCTTTTACCCATTTCTGTAGAGGAGGATACAAACCTAAGTAAGCCTTACTCATAAGCTCATGATTAAAATACTGTACTTATTAGAAAAATCTGCTTGCAAGGAAAACAATCAATTCAATGTACTGTAAGCAAAAGAAAACTTTTATGATTAAATAGTATTTTACAAATTCCTGAGTAAGGAACCAGAAGTAGGAATGGCAAATTATCTAACTATTCATCTATCTATCTATCCTATCTATCTATCTATCATCTATCTATCTATCTATCTATCTATCTATCTATCTATCTATCTATCATCTATCTATCTATCATCTATCTATCTATCTATCATCTATCTATCTATCTATCTATCTATCTGGCTGTCAATCTATCTATCTGATCTATCTATCTATTCATGTATCTACCAACCTATCTCTTTTTGTCTTTTCCTCAGCCTTCTTGTCCTTTGTGTAGAGCACCTCTGTACCCTTCCTCAGCTCTTAAGTAGAATTAGCCACACCATACTTCTGAAGACATATGCTACTGGTCTAGCCTCTCACGAGGACTTCTTTTCAAGTAGCCAAGAGAATCTTATTAGTCCAGCTCAAGTCAGGTGTCTTCCAATGTTTGTAGTGGTCCAAAGCATGAACCAGTCTACACTGTAGAGCATAGAGAAAGGGATTGATGCTCAGGGGTAGATCATCACAAGGAAAGGTATCCTTTCTAGCTATACTGCTTTCCTATAAGATATTCAAGCATTTTTTTTCATTCCAGAAAATTCAAACTAAGCATGGGCTGTATTAATGCAAACATTAATTGATGAATGTGTAATAAAGATATTCGATAGCTAAATAAATTGATATAGGCAGAGAAATTAGTATATCTAAAATGTGGAGCAGCCAGGGAAGGTAAAATACACCAGACTAGTCTCCTAGTGGAAGCTTAACATGTTGTTTGAGTTTAATAGCAGGACTGTCTGATAGAAATAAAATGAAAACCACATGGGTAATTTTAAACATTCTAGTAGTCACATGTTTAAAAAAGTAAAAGGAAAAAAGTAAAATTCATTTTGGTAATATATTTCATTCGACCCAATATCCACGATATTATCATTTCAACATACAATTAATATTAAATATTTTTAGTGAGACATTTTATATTTTTGTACTAAGTGTTTGAAATCTAATGTGCATTTTGCATCTCAATTTGGATGCAATTTTTTATTGGAATTATCTGATCTGAATTTAATTTCCCAAAGTTTACAGTTGAAAAAGTAGACCCATAATTACATGTTCATTATTTTATATTATCTTGTTAGATATCAGAGATGAAGTTAATTCATGGCAGAATTTCCGTGTGCCTGAAATTCTATCATTGTTGGGGGGGAGGGGACAGAAGATGCTGACTGTGCAAACCGCTAATGACAAAAGCAAGCAGGTTGTGTCCTCTCCTGGAAATTGTTGTACACTGTTGGTGCTAGCCAGGAGACAACAGTCCATGTAGACAGCACCTAATGACAGGTCCATGGGCTTTTGCAGAAACCAGGTGGGTAAGGGTCCACGAGTGAAGTCATGGAAAGACCACCAAGCCTAACAGCCTCAATTCTGGCACCAGGGAAAGTCCCCTGACAGAAAATATAAGTTTGAGTTCTCATACTGTCTTCTCTTTGGTATTGCTGGGCCTGGTAGGGCCTCGACTTTTCTTATTCTTTTTATTCATGTTTTGATTTAGGGAAGGAAGAGACCGCTCCAGCTCCCTTTTCTTGGCATCCCAGTCTTCATCACGCTCATCCAGAGGCAGCCCCTTCTGGTGGGCAGCACGGCGGTGGTCCTGGCACTCGGGCTCTGCCCTAGGAAAGAAGAGAGGGGCTTCTGAACTTGGAGCAGGAGAGCCTGCCCCAGACTTGAAATTGGGCTCTCTTCACAGGCTCTGCATACAGCAGTTCAGTTGAGAAGGAAGGAGGCCAAGTTTGAGCAATTCCAAGCATACATTTAGGGAAGGTCTCAGACACTAAAGAAACTACTTGGAGGGGAAGAAAAATTGTGTGACCTGAGTAAGATGTTAACAGACTCAAAGATAGTCATTTAGCTTGAAGAAAGTGCCACTAATTCTTGAAATGCTCACATGTATAGAGCACCCTGCATATTATTGGAAGATTGTTTTCCTTTGTTTTTAGTTGTTTTTTTTGTAATTATAAAAGTGATGTGTGTTCCTTGTATAAAATGTAAAAGTACAGAAACATATAAGGAAGAAGATGAGAATGACTCATAATCACATATATATTATATGTATGTATGGATTATGTAAAAATATAGATTATTGTAAATGGATAGATGGATGGATAAATAGACATTTAAATAAATAGAGCATTATACACACATAGACAATGGGAAATACACACATATACAGTTTTGTATGAGGCAAAAGTGAGTATGTGACTTGCTTAAAGGCACTTGGAAGAGTCACTTTACAGAAATAAAATTTGAACCAATATGAGGACAAATGAAACTTAAAAGGGCAGATAATGGTATAGACAAGGCAAATAGCATTTTAAGTGCAAACCATTATAAAAAGCACAGTTCATTCAAAGGACAGAAAACTTGCTAGTCCTTCAACCCAAGCTAGAGGTGATGTTTCAAATTTCAGACCACACCAGTCCCTCCTCTGCCTAGTCACTCTCTGCCTTGAATTAGTGTTATTTATGTAAACAAGTTATTTCTTCTCCCAGGCAGTTAAACTTCTGGATGTCTAGCACTATATCTGGTTTATTTTAGGTCCTTTTTAGTGTCTAACTCAATGACACACACACAGTAGAATGCAAAAATGTTTGCTAAATGATTGGTTTATCACTTAGGGGACTGAATCAAAAGCCAAATTGTCTCCCAATAATTCCTAGGATATTCAGAAAATGACCACATAGTGTCTAGGTTTCTTTTGAAGTTCTCTTACATCCTTTTTCTTCATCACCTATCCCAGGAGCTAACTTACTCAAAATGTGAATCAATAAGAAATTCCTTAAGTAATCCCCTTGCCTAAAGTCTAACCGTCTTCAATGCCACACAGTACCACTGCCGACTCCTCTACTACACAAGTAAATTGCTAATGCATCTATTCCAGCTTGTGAATCCCCTGATGAGCTCATACTCTTCTGCTTGCCTGGCTTACTGGGCTCACTGTGGTTACCCACCCCCTCACCTGACCTTGTCCTCCATTCCTCTCTAGTGCGAATGCTCTGCTTAGGCAGGCCATTCATCCCTACACTGTCCCTCCACTATCCCTCGCCTTCTCACATATACACACAACCTATGCACATTTCCGTGTTGGTGCCTTCACTCTGAATCAACAGTTTTTCTCCCTCCTCCATCAGTCCACTATCTTTCAAAACCCAGGTTAATTCCCCCTTAATTCAGGATTCTTCTTCCTAAGCCTTCTGTCAGAAGGGAAGTTCTTAGTGGGAACTGATAAATAGAGATGACTAACACATGATGTGACTGACCTTTGTTGTTTTTGCCGGCTCAACACTGTCTGCCTACTTTTCTTGGCAATAGCACTCCCACTATTTGGAGGAAAGCACTCCTCCTGCCTTTCAGTTATGTTGGGGTCATATTTCATGTTCATCCCTGGTCACTAGGGAGGGGCTGAGATTACCTAGAGAAAGTCAGTAGAGGACAGCCAGGGACAGGACCCTGAGGGATGTCAGCATTTAAAAGGCATGCAAGAATATATCATGAGATTTACTCTTAGAAAAAACATATCTGAAAGTCATAAGAAATTATCAGGGAGGTAAAAGAAAACTAAAAGAGAGTAGCATCAAATAAAGCAAGGGAGAAGAGTTTCAGGAATATTAAATACTGAATTAAGTGGAGGTAAGATATGAATTGAGAAGAGGCAATTGATATAGCACAAGGAGCTCCCTGATGACTTGGGTGACAGCTGATTTGGTACAAGGATAGGGGAAGAAGTCCGAAGTGTGGGTGAGGGATGAAGAAGTGGAGACAATTACATAGATAAGCTTTTTTAAATAAAAGCTTCCTCAAATGTAATGTTTCAAAGAAGTAAAACTATCATTATTAATACTACTACAGTTATACACACACACACACACACACACACACACACACACACACACATATGTTAAAGTTCCAAGGCTATATATGACTATCAAGTAATATCAGTAAGCATTCCTATCATAACATTCAAGCAAATGAAATAACGTTGCCTTCTGAGAGAAAAACATATTTTGAAACTTTTACAAGCAGACCTAAAGACAGTTGACATTTACAATGAGGCATACATACTTTATGAAAATCTATTCCATTCCCAACTTAGTACAAACTCAAAGCTAATCTAATTTTGATATTCAAAATGCACCTCTCCCCTCTGGATCAAAATGAAATAATAAATCCTTCCAATTAACAGAGAACTTAAACCTACTCAATTTGATTGCTAACAAGTCAGGGGAGGGACATGTTGTCCTTCCCCCAAATTTAAAGAACTTAATGTTTACCATGATCTTAGATTTTGCAAACACAAACTACTAAAGAATTGAGGTGTTTCTTGATTTATATAGAGAAATTCTATTCTACTGGGGAGAAGACAAAAAGGGAAGTTGTTTAATGGGTATGGAGTTTCAGTTTTGCAAGTTGAAAAAGTTCTGGAGATCTGTTTCACAACAATGTAAATGTCCATAACACCAATGAACTGTACACTTTAGGCACAGTTAATACGGCAAATTTTATGTTATGAGTTTTTCATCACAATAAAAAATACAACTACTAAAAAATTCGATTTTTTACACAAATTATTACTGTAAAACATGTTGGACACTCTGAGAGTATGAGTGCTTTTCCTTTTGGATTAAAATAAAAGTAGATTAGCTTTCAAGTAGCTTAGACATGTAGGGAAGAAGAAAGACAACAGAATTCAGAAGGGCCTCTGACTTTTTGTGTGTTTAATGATATCTATTTGAACATGCTCATAGTCCAAAAAGACGTCATAGGGAGGCGAAAAGAAAAACACTAAAAATACAAGAGAAAGAGTAAAGATGTAACAAAGAACACATGAGTAATGAATGGTCTTCCAGAAGACACAAAGGACTGAATCAAGAGTCTATATGGAGGAATAACACTTTACAAAGGAGAGACAAGATGGCAAGAAGGAACTGATGTAAATGTTTTTATGTAAATGTACATAAACCCTGCAGGTGTGGGAGTTGAGCAATGTGTAACCCATGGCTTCAAAATTCTTTCTAATGTATAAGGAGTATCTCAGAGACAGACTGAGGTGATGGGGCTTTGTAATTGCCAATGAAGGAGTAGGTTAGGAAGAGATAGCTAAGCTGCTCTGAGGGCTCAAAGAAAGGTGGAAATATTCAAACTAGTGTTGATACCATATATTTACATGTGGGATTTTACCTAACTGAACAAGCATAGAAGTGGAGAAGACAGACATTCATCTAAGGTTGGGAATTTTGGGTTATATGCTGGGTTGGGAATTAATAGCAGGAATAGTGGGAAGAGAGTGGAAGAACAGAGTCTATTATGGTACCCAGATGGTAGAAGAAATTTAGTGAGACTTTCAGAAAGGTGACAGATTAGGAGAAAAAGGAGAAGTTCAATGACAAGAGACTTTGATGAATTCAAAGACCTGTGTGATAATCCAGGAACTGATAAAGAGAAAAGAGCTATGGTCACATTATCGCATGTTAGGATTTTAAAAGTTCAAAGAACAATGTCTGCTGATGCTGAGGTCCACTGCAGATGGAGATCATTGAATGTAGGGGATGATGGCTGAAAGTGGGGAAAAGTGAGTCTGTGAGTCAGGACTTAAGGTTCTGCTTCTTTACTCTCCAAATCATCTCGATTGTGATACTGGATATTTTTAATGTAAGACATTACCTTTAAGAGAATGTCTCTTGGGTTACTTCCATAGATAACTAATTGCATCATGGCAAAATTTTCACTAGTTCAACTTTCTGAATAAACTAGATTTTCAGGTTCTTTGGAGGGCACCCCATCATGAACAGCCCCTGTAGATAGGATTGCTGTCTACATCATTCGGTTTCCAAGCAACGATGCCCTCACTGATACTTTACTTTCTCTTGTATTAATTGCTTGTCAAAACAATCAAATTCTAAGTTTCCAAATTTTGTCCTATCCCTCTCAGAGCTATAATTGTTATGCAAATTATTGGTGCTTACTTATGTTTCAGTGCTTGGCTGAAAAAAATAAACAGGAGAGAGATAAGTTCTTTGGTGTGTGCGTAAGCAGGGCATTCACAGATGAACGAAGAAGTTTTAAAAGATAGGAGTGTACTGAGAAATAGAAATCTAATTCACCTGCCTCATTTTAAATATGAGAAAACTGAGGATCAGGAAGCTGCCTTCACTTGCACAAGGTCACACAGCTAGTTTGGATGCCTTTCGGAAAGCCGAAGGACGTGATTCTTGCACCATGTCCCACCTTCAAACTTGGTATCCCAATTCTCTTATCTGAGATAATTTTTGTGTAATCTAAAACAACATGTTAATATAGCTTTGACCCCCAAACTAGTCTTTTTAGTGAAACATTAGTAAAAATAACTCAACTAAAAAAATCAATAAAAATAATAGTCCATTGACTGGATTTCCTGATTTCCTTTTCATTGACCTGAGGCCACAGAATCAGCCAAGATCTTGATCACAGGCTCCTTTTCCTCTGCTCCTTCTATAGGTGGAAAAAATACATAAACTTACTTTTCCAGAAATGCCACACAGGCTTTCTGCCCATAGATCTGTGCAATCCTCTTTGGTGTGTCTCCAAAGAAGTCGGGGGCGTCGATGGCAGCATGCAATGCATGGAGAGCTTTGAGTACATTCAGATGGCCTGATTCCGCTGCAAAATGAGCTGGAGTCCAGCCCACACTGGTAACCAGGCAGGGCCTGGCTCCATATTCTATCAGGAGCCGTATCATCTCCATTTGCCCTTAGATGTACCAGGAAGAAACAGAACGAGGTTAGGATAAAGATGTCCTGAGTGGCCTGAGGCCAGGGCCAGCCTAGGTAACACAGTAGAACGGGAAACTTTGCCTTTGAGGAGCCTCCAGTTTCCTATCATCATCCCTCCCTCTCTTTTCCCTCTTCTCACCAGGGACTCAGTGCCCTACATCACCCTATGAACCTTGCTCCCACCTAGGGCCTGAGCCCTACAAGCCTTCCCTGTCCTCCTTCCAGGACACTCCCCTCCCTGGTGCATTGCCGCAGGCCCTGCATAGGAATCTTTCTTTCTCTCAGGCCACACAACCTGCCTATTGGTAAGGCTCATTCTGCTTTTGGCAGTCTCAACGCTGAGTCAAAACCAAATATTTTAAGTCATACTTACATGACAAGTAGCACAGGTTAAGAGCACAGGCTTTCTGGCTGATGTGATTTCATATCCTGACAGTCCCACTTGTAACAAGTGGCACCTCAGACAAGAAACAGATATCTGAGGCCAGTTTCCTCATTTGCAACTTAAGGATATCACCCCTTATATCATTGAATTCTTGTGGAGTGCAGGTGAAATCACAGACATGAAGTACACAACACAGTGCCCAACACATAGCAAATGTTCACTAAAAGGTGCTTCGGTAAAACTACCATCACTTTGTACTTAGATTTTTGCAAAAATATCCCAACTAATTTCTCTGCAGCCAGCCTTGCTTCTTGTCAACCCATTCTTCACACAGAAATCACAATAAATGTTTAAAACATAAAGTTGACCACAGCACTTTCTTACTTAACATTCTTTAATGGCTTTCTATTACCAAAGCCTTTGAGAAGCCCATTGTCTGGATTTTTGCCTCTATCCTCCTCCAATTCTGCAACCGAGCTATGTCAGGCATGAGGGATTTGGTGATGAACGAAACAAATTCCCTATCTTTCTTTGTGATGCTCTATTCTTGTTGAGAGGGCAAAGGACTAATATTAACTGAGAGCAGACTACATGATAGGCACTGTACACTCATTATTTTACTGAATCTCCATCACAGGGCTCCAAGGTGGCATTCCTGCATGTGTTAATTAGGTGAATAATCTGAGGCCCAGAGACAGTAAATAACTTGCTTGAGGTGCTACAACTAATAAGCTGTGATGTGAGGATTAAAATGTTCCATCTGGGGCCAGGCTTGGTGGCTCATGCCTGTAATCCCAGCACTTTAGGAGGCTGAGGCGGGTGGATCACTTTAGGTCAGGAGTTAAACTGGCCAACATGGAGAAACACCATCTCCATTAAAAATACAAAAATTCGCTGGGCGTGGTGGCACACACCTGCAATCTTAGCTACTTGGTGGGTTGTGGCAGGAGAATTGCTTGAACAGGGGAGGCAGAGGTTGTAGTGAGCCAAGATTATGACACTGCACTCCAGCCTGGATGATAGAGTGAGACTCTGTCTCCAAAAGAAAAAAAAGAGAGAAAGAGAGAAAGAGAGAGAGAGAGAGGAAGGAAGGAAGGAAGGAAGGAAGGAAGGAGGGAAGGGAAAGAAATAAAGAAAGAAAGAAAGAAAGAAAGAAAGAAAGAAAGGAAGGAAGAAAGAAAGAAAGAAAGAAAGAGAGAGGAGAGAAAGAAAGAGAGAAAGAGAGAAAGAAAGAAAGAGAAAGAAAGAAAGAAAGAAAGAAGGAAATAAAGAAAAGAAAGAGTGAGAAAGGAATGTTCCATCTGACTCTAAAGAGATGTTTCTTCCACTCCCCCACATTCATATCCTCATGAATGAATGGTGGACTCAAAAGGACAGATCTACTGAAGGATTGCCCACTCACCTTTGCTTGCAGCCCAGTGAAGTGGGGTCCGGTCATTCCAGTCTACATCTTTGTAGTTTGGGTCACAGAGACCTTTCTTCAAAATCCTCTTCACTAAGCTGTGGTCTCCAGCAGCCACAGCTTGGTGAAGCTTTGTCATGTCTGACATTTTGGTCAATTCCATGACAGAAAACAACTGTGGAAGAGACATGCCACTTAGGAAATTCTATGTAACCCTTTATTCTAGAGAGTAATCCCATAGACCTCTGTATCATTTACTTCCTTTCCTGATGCATGTATTTGCCTCTAAGTTTGCCTCATATGTGTGGAATGAGTGTGTACTTAAACCTTAGCTCCTGTGGTTAGTGTGTGCCTGTCTCCTATCCTAAAACTCCTATTGGTGGCTTCCACTGCACACAGGATTATGTCTAAACTCACGGGCTGACACACTGCTATCTGGCCTCAAACCACCCTCCAATGCTATTTCCTACTTCTACTTCAGAGTTCTAGTAGTGTTCCCTTACGTTACCTGTATAATCCTGTGCCTTTTCTTTCTTATCTATAAAATGGATATAATCTGTCAGGGTTGTTGTAAGGATAAATGTCAATTCCTATAAAAATTTATATTGGACACAGAGCAGGTGCTCCATGGAAATTAATGTTATTAGTACTGTTACACCAGTTGAGATGGACATGCAAACACACAAATAAATACCTAAAAGTTGTTATTAATGTTATGCTCAAAAACGACAGTGTAGGAAACAGCTGACACCTTAGCATGAAGCAAGGCAGTGACACCAAACTGGACCTGTAATCATGCCATTCACCAGACACTCAGAGTAAATTTTAAAAAGCCAGTTACATAGGAACATCTTAAATGAGAAAGATAGAAATATTTTTATTAAATCTTAATCTTTGATTACTTAATAAATGTGTTTTTAGAATATTGTACAATGAAATGTGTGAACATTTAGAAAATATTTATCACCATATAGACCAATATTTTCCATGAAAAAGGTAGGATGTTATGAAATCATGCATCAATAAAGAGGTCCATTTGATAGACTAATGGATTTTAATAAAACAGTATAGAAAGTGCATTGATATCATTTCAGATTCCACATTGCAACTAACCTTTAAGACATTACCACTTATACAATTTTGTTGTAGTATCAAATATCCACAACTATCTGAAAATATTCCTCCTTTTTCAACTTTATATATATAATATATACATGTGTATATTATATGTATGCACGTATATTATAATATACATGAGTACATATATACATATATATGTATATATAATATATATGTATATATATTATATATTATTATATATGTACATGTGTGTATACACACATATTAGATATAATTATATATGTATATATGTGTGAGTATACATATCATATACATATGTGTGTTTGTGTGTGTATCTCTCTATATATGACCAGATTGTCTTTATTTACTTTAACCAAAACAACAAACTGAATGCAGAAGCAGATACAAGAATCCAGCTGTCTTCTATTAAGTCAGATATTAAAGAGATTGGGCAGGGGACAGTAAACCTATGTGACTAGTCACATTTCTTTTGTTTTGGAAAATATATTTATTTTAATAAAATGTCATTTATATTATGTGTAATAAGTTTATTACAGCCTTTTAAAAGAACTAATCAATATTTAAAAGTTTTCTCAGTTTTAATTTCCAATAGAGTAAATTGATAGCTATAACCCATATAAACAAAAGTGCTCTGAGGCTCACAATAATTTTTAAGAGTATAAAGAATCTATGACAGCATAAAGGTTAAGAGCTGCTGATGTAAACAAATAAGGGGCTGAGATAGAAAACGAGAGTGGAGAGAGTGCCACTTGAGATGGGACCATTGGGACTGTCCCTTATCTCAAGATTTAAGTTGGGATCACAAGGAGAAGCTGGAGTCAACTTCACAAACTGTGACGAACAGCAGCCCCTGGGAACTTGTTAGAAATGCAAATTATTGGGCTCAGCCTCAGCCTTACTGAATCTGAAACTCTTGATGGGGGCCCAGCCATCTTTGATGTAGTAAGCCCGCCAGGTGAATGCCTTGAAACGTGAGAACAGCCCTAGGAGAGAAAGAAAAGTAAAGGTAATTAAAATGCAATGCTCTAAATGCCCAGGGGACAGAGAGAAAGAGCAATTCACAAAGACTAGGAAGTAAAAGGAGCTTTCTCTAAAAGTAGTCTAAGCTGGGTCCTGAAGGGATGAGTCAGAGACAAATTGGCTACTGGTGGCGGTGGAGGATTCCCCAACTGAAGGACAGCATCTGTGGCTGGAGTCACACACTGCAAAGGGCAAGTAGTTCCTAATGTGTAAATCAAGGATCAACAAACTTTTTCTGTAAAGAGCAAAATAGTAAATGTGTTTATGCCAAGAGAAAAAAAAAGAGGAAAAAAAAGGAGAAAAAAATTATGCCAAGAGAAAAAAAAAAAAAAAAGAGGAAAAAAAAAGGAGAAAAAAATTATGCCAAGAGTCTATTGTATAAAAACTCCTGCCCCACCCTGCCCCACTTGCCTGGGGTGAATCTTTCCACCCTCTTTGTACCCAGGAGCCCTCAGCTGGAGATATTCTTAAGGATATGAGGATAGGCCTAAGGAGGAAGGGCCTGGTGGATGAGATGGTCAGTTTCACTCCACCCTAGTGATGCTCAGATGCCAGTGAGCTCTCTCTCTTCCTGGAGAAGTCATCTCCAGTTAGCAGGCAGGAGACAAGGCAGCTCATGGAACCACTCACTCCCATACTAAGATTCCACTGTTCAGTACCAGCAGTTGCCCCCAGCAGAGTCCCCATTGTGTAGGTGGTGACCAGCAGGGCCTCGGGGAGTGGCCAGGCACAGCTGCGGACTGCTGAGAGGGCAGCAGGGGCAGAGGGCATTGTCTGGGCTTGCTCTGAGAGTCTCACTATGCTAGCCCATGGAGGTTCAACACCTTATGTAGTGAACCACGGGCCTACAAAAACAGGGTGAGCCAGATTTGTCCTGTAGACCCCAGTATGACAATGTCTGATGTATCCAAATCATTGGAGATCTTGTTAAAATGCAGATTCTGATTTAGTAGGCCTGGAACCTGAGATTCTGCATTTGTAACAAGTTCTCACAGCACTACTACCTCACTTACCACACTCTAAGTAGCAATGTCTCTGTGACTGAAAAGTAGGGTATAGGCTGGCAGGAAGCAAGACTGGAGAGCTGACAAGGGAGTAAAGATGTGGCAGCTGTTCCCAACATAGGGGCTACCTGAGAATCAGCAGTGGATTTTTAAAAATACAGACACCTAGGCCTCAGTCCAAAAGGAAACAGAATCTTTGGGTGGGCAGGACAAGGATTGGGCATGTTTTGTGAAACAAGTGCGCTCTGTACATACTATGTTAAGTAAGAGAGAAGATGACACAGACTGCATTTTACTTTTAAAACTCATTTTTATAGAAATCCCTTACACTGGAGTGTTCGATCACTGATAAAATAGTAAACAAAAATGCTAGAGTGTTTTTAATCTGAAGGTGCCGCTAAAACAAAACCATTTTAAAATCAGTATCTAGAAGTCGTTCGCTTCCTAGAAGGCTTTAAGCAGGTTTATACTTCAACCAACCCCGTTTGTCCCACGTTTGAGTTCATGCCAAGATTCCATAACTTCCCAGGGGTGAGTTGCAATTCAAGTGGAAGCATCGTGCAACAAAATTTATTTCCAGAGAAATGGAAAACCTGATTCTAAAAAATCATATAGAAATGCAAGGGACTCAGAAGAACCAAAACAACCTTTTTTTTTTGAGACAGGCTGGAGTGCAATGGCACAATCCCGGCTCACTGCAACTTCCGTTTTCTGGTTTCAAGCAATTCTCCTGCCTGCGCCTCCTGAGTAGCTGGGACTGCAGGCGCGCACCACCATGCCCAGCTAATTTTTTTGTATTTTTTAGTAGAGACGGGGTTTCACCATTTTGGTCAGGGTGGTTTTGATCTCTTGACCTCATGATCTGCCCGCCTCGGCCTCTCAAAGTGCTGGGATTACAGGCCTGAGCCACCGCGCCCGGACCTCAAAACAATCTTGAAAGAGAACAGTTAGAGGACTCACACTTGCTGATTCCAATAAGCATGTCAGGACAATTCAGTGACAAAGTAATAGTCTTTTCAGCAAATGATGCCGAGACAACTGGATATCTACACATAAAAGAATGAAGCTGGTCTTCTCCTTCACAGATATTTATTCCTGTGTTTTCCTCTAAGAGTTTTATAGTTTTAAGTCTTACATTATTTTGAGTTGATTTTTATGCATGACATATTTGTCACAAAACAATTGAACATAAATGTAGGGAATTTTTTCTGCACTATCAACTTTACTCCATTGCTCTAAATATCTATCTTCATGCTAGTACTACACAGTCCTGATTACTGTAGCTTTGTAGTAAGTTTCGAAATGGAAAAGTCTGAGTATTCCAATGGGCTATATACCCAAGAGAAGAAAAACACATATCCATATAAACATTTGTACATGAATGTTTGTAGAAGCATTATTTGTAATAGGCAAAAGTGGAAACATCCCAAAGGTTTGTTAGATGATGAATAGATGAATAGATACACAAAATGTGGAATATCCATATAATGGATTATTATTTGACAATAAAAAGAAATGAAGTACTGATACGTGCTTTATAGATGAACCCTGAATCAACATGCTAAGTAAAAGAAGCCAGTAACAAAAGACCACATATTGTATACTTCCATGTATGTGGAATGCCCAGAATAAGCAAATCTAGACAGCTAGAATGTATATTACAAACAGCTTAGGGCTGGGATGGAGGCTGGGGGGTGGTGGGGCGGAGTGACTGCTGATAATTTCAGGATTTCTTTTTGGGGTGGTGAAATGTTCTAAAACTAGATTAGATACTTTCACAACTCCAAAATGCCAAAACCCACTGACTTGTATACTTTAAATGAATCCAATTTTATGGTATGTGAATTGTATCTTAATAAAACGGCTTTTAAAAAACAAATAACTATTAATTAGAGGCTTTCTACAAAGCAAAAACAACATTTGTTTGCAGAAAATGTATAAATTCACTAGCCTAGCCTTGACTACTGAAATGTATCAGTTGGCTCTTTTAGCAACCAATCCTTGTGAATCTGATTAAATGCACTTGATTTCCTATCTTTCTGGTAGAGACACATCTACCAGAAAGATAGGAAATCAAGTGCAAAGTAGTCAATAAATATCAGTTCTAATACATGTGAGTGATCTTTAATAACTATAGTAAATAAGAGAGGGTAATATAAAAACACTTACTGTATGGTGTGAAATTCGAGGAGCTCTGTGCTGGCAGGCAGTCTTCACCATCCAGAGTGTTGTGTCCATGCCATGGAAACTGACTCCTCCTTCCTCATGAAAGCCAGCCAGTCAATTTCAGCTTCCCTAGTTGTCTGGTGAGGCGGGACTCCCTGTCTGCTTCACACTCTAACACTTCAGCAGTTTCAGCCATCTTTTTTAGTCCAAATGTGTTGGTCCTTAACAGGTTCTTCCAAATAGTATTTAATAATAAAAAAAATCAAATAAAAAATGTTGTGAACGATTGCCCACATAACACTGTGACAGAGGTAGGCTGCTTAGTGACCACTTATCTATAGGAGATGTGAGATGTGAGAACTGTTGAGGAGGGCCAGACGCAGTGGCTTACGCCTATAATCTTAGTACTTTGGGAGGCCGAGGTGGACAGATCACGAGGTCAGGAGTTTGAGACTAGCCTGGCCAACATGATAAAACCCCATCTCTACTAAATATACCAAAAATTAGCTGGGCATGGTGGTGGACACCTGTAATCCCAGCTACTTGGGAGGCTGAGGCAGGAGAATCAGTTGAGTCTGGGAGGCTGAGGTCAGTGAGCCGAGATCGCGCCATTGCACTCCAGTCTGGACAACAGGGTAAGACTCCTTCTCAAAAAAAAAAAAAAAAAAAAAAAAAAAAAAAAAAATTAGACCTGTGGGGGAGTGAGGACGGTGTGGGTGCCTCACATTCAGAACCAGCTGTCAGGTCTTGAGCAAGTTCCTTAACTTTACAGAGCTTTTTTTTTTTTTTTCTCTCACCAATAACATGAAATGTTAACATCTTTTTTTTGTGTAGCGCTATTAAAGATGATTAGAAAACACTTGGCACAGGGTAGATGCTTTTGCCAAAAAAAATAAAAATAAAAAATTCTAGGTGCTTTTTTTTGTCTCTTCTTTTTACCTCTTGCTCTAAGCAAAAATCTACCATATTTATGATGATGTTGATCTAAAAGACCTTTCTTCTTCCTCTCTTTCTACCTTTTCCATCTCTCCTTCCTTTTCCTTTTCCCTCCCTCCCCTCCTCTCTCTCACTCTATCTCTTACTCACTTTCCCACCTCCTTCATTCTCCATCCATTTCTCTCCCTGCCTTCTTCCTACATATATTTAGTAAATGCCTTATATCTGTCAGACACCACTGTACTGGGCCCTGTGAAGATCAAGATACCCATTGTTCCTGTCTTCTTTGAGCTTATGGTCTAGATAAAAATAAACAAAAAACCAAATAAGTGTACACAAGTAGACTCACAACCTGTATAAGTACCATGAACAAACAACATACAATAGCAGAGAACACCAGGAAAGGAGTATGGGCAACCTTATGGGGTGATATTTGAGGGTTTGAGGGGGGACCTGGCACAGGAGAAGTCAGACATCTGAAGAGCTAGGGAAGCTGATCTGGGCAGAGGAAGGGGAGGAGCTTGGCTTAGGTGAAGAATGAAGAAGAGGAGGACACAGCTGGTTTATGGAATGTGGGGCAAGTAAAAGGTGAGATCATTCCTGGTCTTCTAGGACATAGTAAGGAGTTTGGATTTTATTGCAAGTACAAAGAGTAGACATTGGAAGCACTTAAGGAAGAAGAGTGTGCAACTTTCATTGTCTTAAAAGATTAGTTTGACTATTATGTGGTGCATGGAGCAAAGGGAGACAAGCCTGAAGACAAGCAGGAAGACGGCTGAGGAGGCTTCTGCGGAAGTCCAGAGAAGAAAGGATGGTGACTTGGTGAACTGTGGCCACAGAGATGAGAGAAGTCACTGAAATTAAAAGTTTTTTAGGAGGGAACATTGACAGGAGTTGTCAATGGATTAGACATGAGTACTGGGGGGAAAGAGGGAATCAAGGATGATGCTTGGGTTTCTGGCTTGATGAACCTGATGGAAGGTGGTGACATTGGTGGTAGGCAGTGACTGGGACAGGGCCAGGTTTGGGCAAGAAAAGGACATTACAAACGAAGGGTTCTGTTTCTATGTGTTGAGTTTGGGATACTTATGAGACACCCAAATATCAAGTAAGAATCCAGAGTTTTGTGACTTTGGGCTAAAGATACATATTCTGGAGTTATCAGAATATAGGTGACATTTAAAGATATGAATATATAAGATAATATAAGGATAACAAGTGCAGAGAGGAGACCCAAGCTCTAAGGCCCTAAGATTTGGCAGCAAAGAAAGAATTACAAAGGGGATAAAGAAGCACAACTCGGAGGTAGGAAGAAAACCAGGAGAATTGAATCTCACAAAAGCCAGGAAAGAAGAGTATGCTTAGAAGGAGTAGCTGTCAACCACGTAAAGGGGAGTAGAGTTTAATGAGTGTCTATCACAAGCCAGAAAGATACATATGAGACCCCTCCCCCACCCTCAAAGAGCTCATTCTTATCACCCTTTGTAAGATTCATAACAGTTCCAGTTCAGCTTGATTTCATTGAACAAAAGCCTGATGAGTAACTAGCACGTGTTGATGCAAGGGTATAGAAATAGAGGCCCTGCCCTCAAAGAGCTTGTAATAAGGGACAGATGAAAAAAGTTTCAAGCATCTGGGGCATCAACTTCTGTTACACCCTCTCACAGCTTTCCTTCTCCTAATAACAGGTGTCTGACATCTAATTTCTTAACAAGCCGTGAGCTGGCCAGAGAGTGAGGCAACAAAATGGAGAGGCCCCAAGGATTTCCCACAAGTCAAGAGTGAGCTACTCCACTGTATTAAAATGAGGAAGAGGAAGGGGAAGAGGAAGAGGGAGAAGAAGGAGGAGGAGGAGGAGGAGGAGAGGAATAGGAAGAAGGAGGAGGAGAGGAAGAAGGAGAAGAAGGAGAAGAAGGAGAAAGAGGAGAAGGAAAGGGAGAGGGTGTGGGAGAAGGAGAAATAGAAGAAGAGGGAAAGAGAGAGGGAGAAGGAGAAGGAGGAGGAGAAGGAACAAAAAAGGTGCATATTGTAGTATGCTTTGAATAAAGGAATAAAATTTTGACATAATACACTGGTCTATATGAAAATAAGGCCAGAATAAATCTTGATCTTTTGAAAATATTAACTCTTTGTTAATTACTAGTAGGGTCTGCTAATGTGATACTCAGTTTGTATGATACATGTTTCTCAGTGCTCTCAGTGTGCCCTTGTGACTTAATGAAGATCAAAAGTCTATAGTCAAGGGTCTCTTGCCTATCCTGCAATAGGTCACAGAGGCCACCTGGGACAATATCTATGGGCCAGCCATTGATCTTTCTTTTGGTCACGTTGGCTCAAGCACTGGGACTAAAGTTTCTGGATAAGATGACTTTCATGAGACCTTTTCTCCATAGAATCAAAGTCATTTTTAGGTCAGGAAATAACTCTAGAAATAATGAATCCAAAACTCATATCAATTGAGAGTCACGGATATTAAATTATTTGCTTAAAGTAATACTGCTACTGTGTTTTAATTCATCGCTTACCACCTCCCCTACCCAAGCTAAGCTCAACATACAGAATAAATACACAGCAACTACATGTTCGGGGTTCAGGGTTTAGTTGAGTTGGTGTGGTCTGGGAAGCTCTGCCACCCTCTTGCACATTAATCCACAGTTGCTGACTCGTGCTCAGGACAGTCAGACACGATTCTCTTCTACCCTCCTCCAATTCTAAAGAAGATGATAATAATACCAAACCAATATAGGCTTTGTTCTAAATGCTTTAAAACACATTAACAAGTTTATTTGTGTGGGGCAGGTATACCTACTATGCCTACTTCACAGAAGCAAAGACGAAGGCATGAAGCAATCAAGTAACTTCCTTAAGTTTACAAAGTTAGCTGTGGGACAGTTCTGGTGATTTGGTTGCAATATCCATGTTCTTGCTACACATTGCCTCCTGAGATGGATCAAACTTACATGCGAAAATTATTGAAGTTAAGACTTCTCTCCCTGGGAAATAACCCACTTTCAACTTCAAACCAATATGTATGAAAGAGGCAATACAGTAAAGGGACACAATGGTGACTTGGACAATGGGAGTGGCAGGAAGAAAATGGAATATTAATTGGATGCCTTTGTACATCAGACATTGTTCTAAGTATTTTATGGATCTTATCTCATCAATCCTAACACCAAGCCTGAAATACAGATAATTTGCAAGAAAAGAAACAGGCTCAGCTGTTCTGTCTATGGAGTAGCCAGCCATTCTTTTCTTTCTTTATTTCTCTCCTAAAAAAAATAAAAGAAAGAAACTGAGGCTCAGATGGCTTAAGTATACTCAAAACAGGTCTCTCTACTTCTTTCTTGTTGAATGTTATAGAATGACAGCTGATGCGACTTGGTGCATGATGGCGTTACTACCAAAGCTCAGACCCTCAGGCAAGTTCTAGAATTCCCTACACGTGGGACTAGGAGGGTGAGAGTTGTGTTCCATCTGGGTTTCTGGATTATTCATTCCCTTCTGTCTATATCCATTTTGCTGGAGCTTTCACAGGGCCTCCTAGTCAAGGAGTAGGACCTGAGTTGACACCTTGGACCACCCCTGGGAAGAGACTGGAGAAACAGCATGTGCTAGATCTAGGATTCCAGCACCGCTGCTAATTAGCCCCAGCTGGAGGTGTGTGTCAATCTATCATGAAGCTTGTAAAATCTTGTTCTGGGGAATTAGGATTTCCAAGTGGGCCATGTTTCCTCGAAGGTGTTGTTTTACTAGCAGAGACCAGCTTCAAAGACACAGCTATGCCTCTCCTCTCAGTCTCTTCTGGGTGCTACACAACCTGAAGGTGGGCCTACATAGCTCCCTCATTCTGTAGACCCTGACTCTTGTGTGGGGTCTACAGGAGGGCTCTGTCTTGGTATCTCATATCCCTCCCACCTAGCAGCCCTTATCCAGACATGTCATTCTTTCAGATAGGACCTATTGCCCCTGAATCAAGTTACTTGAAGGAGTCTTTTTGGGGGATAAATTCACAACAAATATTTCCTGAGCACCTGATCACACATGTGAAAAAGATCACAGCTCTCTTTAAGGAGTTATTAGTCTATTTGAGGAGGTAAGATAGTGCGCAACAAAACTTAATGGAGACTATGTTAAAAGCTGTAAGAGGGGCACTAAAGTACTTGAAGACTGGTATATAGGAATAAGGGGGTATGCTGGACATCCGCCATTTGTCTCATCAGATCCATTCTTCGTTGCTCCAATCTGGCATCTGTGGGCTCCAGAGCCACTGGCTTCCAGTTGGGCCTGGGCAACTTCCAACATGAGATTGGAGGGTGGATGGAGAATGCATGTGGAATATTTAGTCCCTTGGCCTTCTTCCTGATTGAGTGCCAAAGGTTTCCTGTGAGGGTCACAGCTCCTATCTGGTGGCCTTCTCTATAGAGCTGCCCTTGCCAGGCCACAAACACTGCTTCCTCCTCTTGCTCCTGCAGGCCCATGTGTGATCAGGGCTCTTCAGTGTTGTTTGCCCAGAGGCCCTGAATTATGCCCTGTTGGGTTTCCTAAATTCTGCTTTCACCTTTGTCCACATCCACTTTGTTAAACATTCCCCAGATAATCCAGTTTGAGCATGTTACATGCTTCCTGCCAGGACCTGGACCAGTAAAGTAGGAATTCAACAAGCTAGGGGATGCCATGACGTGAAGTGCAGAATGGCTGAACATAAAGGGAGCTGAATGTGGGAGAACGAAATGAAAGGGAGCTTGAGGCCAGATCCTGGGAGGACACAAATGCCATGTCAGCATGTCTAGATTTTATCTGTCCCTGTGTTCAGTGGAAAACACTGGCAGTTTCTGAATGGAGAAGTAGACTGAATTAAAGTTAATCCCTCACTTTTGGAGAGGTAATTTTGCCATAAGAATGTAAAGTGTATTCTGGGGTAAAGAATACCCATGGAGGAGGAAGAACAAGTTGGAAGACAAAAAAATGCATATACTCTGACTCAGAAAATCCATTTCTAGGTATTTCTCACAAACAAAAAATTAAAAACATGCACAAAGATTTAGCTGCAATAACAGTCACTGAAGTACCATTTCAAAAATTAAAAATTATAAACAACCCACATTTTCATTAACAAAAAATAAATATTATTTAGCCTTTCAAACTGATTCTGTAGATGTGGATTTGTTGGCTTGATAAAATGTTAGTATTACATGGCTGAATGAAAATAGAGCCTTATAAAAATGGCTAATAATTTCAGTATTTCTTTTTATGTGGAAAAAGCTTAAAGGGATGTATATTTAATGAGTAATAAGCACATTTTTTTTTGTAATGAGCATGCATAATTTTTGTAAACAAAAGAAACATTTTGTAATTGCCAAGGTTAGGCCTTTTGAGGGCCTTGATTAGCACGAAAACAGTAGGAACTGTACAACCAGTTAAAGGATGTGGGTGACTGAATCACAGAGAGAAACCTGGGAGTCTTGGATTTGGCACAATGCCTCCTACATCTTGATTAAGGTGAGTAGGGGTGTTATCGATGACTGGGATAAGGAAAAATGCCCTGAAGAGCAATTTGGCAATCCAGGTGGTAGAATCCAGTTACTGAATGTATACAAACAAACCCACTGTGACATCCACAGTTCTCAAGTCCCTAAGTAAACCACATCCACAAAAGACATGGCGGCATTGCCAATGAGGAATGAAGGTTTAGCGTGGTATTGGATAATAAGTTTTTGAATTGGCTAAAATAGCAAATAAATGATTAGTTTTTTCTACTTCAAAAACTTAGAGGCATAATTATCATCATTGGATTCTTGGCCTTCAAATTCTATTTGAATGACATTTGATCATGATGTTCTACCTTCCCACTTCTGTGTCTCCGTCTTGTGGTAGGTTTTTCCCACCCACAGAAACCAACAGTATCTTCCAGGTCTTCCTAGTTATTCACATATATATTCATATATGTATGACTTATCTTTCTCATAAGTATATATGAATCTATATGCATATATATCTATACACACACTAATAGCTAACATCTATCAAGTGCTCCCTCTGCTTGTCAAACATGGTTCCCAGCACTTCACATGCATTATTCCTTATCATCCTCACTACAACCCAGTGATGTAGGCACTGTTATTATTTCCATTTTAAAGATCAGGAAACTGAGGGGTTAGAAGGATACGTAACATGCCCAAGGCCTTAGAAGGAGTACATGTAGAGCTGGATTCCTGACTCTGCTCTCTTAATAACCACACTCACATCTCAAAAAGCATCTAGAAGATATGTACCAACTTGTTAAATAATTACCTAATGAGGTTGGGGTTGTAGGGAAACCTGTACTTCCTATTTTTCTCTGTTTTGTTTAGATTTCTAGCAATATCAATATTACATCTTAACTGGAAAAAATGTTTTCAAATTACCATCAATTATGTCATTTTCTTAACTTTACTGCATGTTGTGGTGTACTACTATATTGCCATATGCTAGACTTTGTATTGGATGCAAGAATAAAAATGACGAGGTTCCTGTCCTCAAGGTGCTCACTGTCCAAACTGTTACATTATCTAGAGGACTTTTTTTAGTAACCCCAGCCCTCCTTTCATTCTTACCCTCTGCTTTGTCCTACCCATATGCCTAATGCTCTTGATATGATGGAGAGCTTGACATTCCCAAAGCGTATGATTCACTTTTAGGCCCCTGAGCCTTTGCTCATGAAGTTCCATATTCTGTAGAATGAGTAGGAATTCATCTGGAAGAACTACTCAAGCTTGAAAGCTACTGCCATGGTGAAGTCTTTTCACAAATTTCTAATCTTAAAAAGTTTTAAATATGTATTCAGTGCAATCATGAGCATAGTTCAAATAAGTAGTGCTGAAGTACTAAAAAAGAAAAGCAAGTCTTCCACCTCAGCCCACCCAATCCCAATGTCAACCTCAACCTCAAGCTCATCGCCATTCTCCGAACTCTGAATGGTTTCTGTTTTTAGATTTCTGGTAGTGATTTCCATGTTTCCAAAATAACATGCTATCTTATTATTTCTTGGTATATCATCTTAGGCCCTATCTTTCTAATTTTTCCTAAGAGAAATGAAGATTTAACTCATATACACACTGGTCTTATCTCCTCCCTAACCTCATAATAGAGATACATCTGTATGCTCAGCCCTACACTGCTCTCTCCTCTGTACATTCAGACCTTTTTATCCTCTTCTGTCAACCAGACAGTATCTTTTGACTGTCACTTTCTAAAATGGGAACCTTAGTACCCCACCCTTCTCTCCACCCTGCTCCTGCTCCTACCCCTTTCTACCTATTGACGTTTACACTGTGCATTAAAAAAGTTAATTATATTTACATTTTCTTTTATAGTCATAGTTCTTCTTTGACTTGTTTATGAGGTGAATCTAAAAACAAAAAAACAATAGGCAGTGTTTCTGCTATTAGACTATGTGACTATTGCTCCCTATAATCTAGGGGAGGGCTTGATTATGCTTTCTGCTCTGGGTCATTTGGAGAACATTCAGATTTCAGATTTAAATGGGATCTCGTGTTTGAGACACCACTAGTAGCTCAAAATCAATTCATTTTAGGTACATCACACTTGCATCAGGCCTTTCCTGGACACTTTCTCTCTTGAAGATCCTAGTTTTAATTTTAACTTTATATTTTAGATGGAAATAATTTAACCATAAATTTTTTTTTCTTTGCATTCTGTTACCTTCTAACAACCTCAAGGGTTTCCAAGTTCCTAGTCATGCTTTTGATTTTATTGAACTCTATTTCTCCCTCCAGTCTTCCTACTGCAATCAGGATGAGTTGCTTCCTAGCCTCGACACTCCTACCATTCTGGGACCTCTCCTGCTTATCCGAGTTGGAGCCACTTTTCTTTGGGTCCCACACAGTGAGGTGTCCTTGACTCCCACATCTTTCTCAGGATAATTAGTAACTCACCTTGCTGAACTCCCACAGTACTCTGTATTTGCCTAATAGGGTAGCACTTTACGTTGTTTTTCCCTTATCTTCCAGGGATGGACTGTGTTTTATTCATCCTTGAAATGGTACCTGACATACAGCTGGTCCTCACCTCAATTAACACTATTCTAATTTAAAGAAACATCGAGCACGTGGCAAGGCACAGTGGCTCACACCTGTAATCCCAGCACTGATGCAGGAAGATCACTTGAGCCTAGGAGTTCAGGACCAACCTGGGCAACACAGTGAGACACCGTCTCTACAAAAAATACAAATAAAAATTTAGCTTGGTGTGGTGGTATGTGTCTGTGATCCCAGCTACTTGGGAAGGTAAGGTAGGAGGATTTCTTAAGCCTGGGAGGTCAAGGCTGCAGTAAGCTGTGATCACGCCACTGCACTCCAGGCTGGGTGACGGATTGAAACCACGTCTTTAAACAAATAAACAACAACACCAGAAAAGAAAAAGAAATTGAGCACATTATTACGATTTACTGTAACATCTTGATTGAAGGGAAGAGCTGAGCCATCAGTTTCACTCATATTAAACAGGAAATAAGTACTGCTATTTCGATGGGAAATGAGAGGAGGAATTAAGTAAGAAATAGAATAACAAAGAACCAACTTATGAAAACTAAAACATAACCCATATCAGTCTCACCTTATAATCTGTACGTCTGTGTTGACTTATCCACTTGGAATGTGAGAAATATTCTTTATTAATTCCACTTACTGGGTTGCCAGATATAACACAGGAAGCCCAGTTAAATCTGAATTTCAGATAAACAATAAATGACTTTTTAGTATATGTCCCCAATATTGCACGAGACGTATTTATACTAAAACACTATTTGTTGTTTATCTGAAATTCAAATTTCACTGAGTGTTCTGCATTTTTATTTGCTAAATCTGGGCACTCTTCACTGGGCACCTTCTCAGAGCACTAACCAGTCAAATGCCAACTGCTGTGGGACTGCTTCGAGAATATGGCCTAATGACAATGGAAGATGACATGTTGCTGGCAATGAGAGAAGTCAACATAATGTGTATACTTGTTTTTAGGAGTTGTTCTCAAAGCTTACCACGTTTTTAGTGTGGTGTTAGGTCTTCAACTTCAACTTCATCTTTGCCGTAAAGTCAAAGGAAGACATGAGAGATCTCTTTGGTAGGGCATAATATAGCCTTTTAAATTGATATTTGTCGGCCATTTGTTTTACAGGGAATTAGTCCAGGAAGTACAAGACAATGCCACTGGACAGATAATTTCATTTAAAAAAATTTTTAAAAACTATTGTTAGTTTAAATGAGTCACTGCTTCATTAAGCTGTTAATATTAGATAACACACATTGAATGGATGTTTCCCATAGGCCAAGCTCTGTCCTAAGCATTTCACATGTATTCACTTTCATGCCCACAAGCTGCCTCTGACCGACTGATTTTGATTTTCTTGATTTTATGGATGAGGAAACGGAGAAGGAGAGATGATGAACTTTCCCAAGGTCACACCACTCATAAGTGGGGGAAACAAGCTAAAACTCAGGCCGTGTTACTGCAGAGTACTCAAAATCAAAATAAACAAAATTTCATCTCCAGTTCTGGCACCTCACCAAAAAACAAACCACGATTTAAAAATATAAAATTTTAATAACACCACACATAAATTTCAAACTACTTTTCCCGAATTTGTAACTGAAGTTTTAAGCAAGTGTGTTTTTAATTTATTAGAAAGTGGATTGAAGAGAAAGCATTGGAAAATGAAGGAAGGAGTTTCAGCTAAACCCCGAATAAAACTGTGTTCAACTGAGCTATAGAACGGCTCCTTCTAGCTCCATTTCTCCTCAGACCATGAGTGCTACTCCTGATTGCCCTGCACTGTCATTTCCAGGGAGAAATGACACCGACACAGTGCCAGGCCTTCCAATCTGAAGCGCGGCCCACACCACTGCGGAATTGGTGCTCGGTGTACAACGTGCCGGAGTGCGGAAAATGCGCAGCGCACTGCGGATTATAGAAGGTCGGAGGAATTCAGTGTATTCAGAGAGCGTGATGAAACAAGCAAAACCGGCCTGATGTGGGGCGAATTCGGCCGGGAACAAATCTGATCGTATCAGGTCTGCGGACCGGAGCTGGCAAGCGAGGCACCACCCGGGCACTACCTGGCTTCGTCCCGGCTGGCTAAGTTAATTGCGGGTCCAGGTGGGTGAGGAGGGTGCCGGGTGCGCCCGAGCGCCTTCGCGTCGGAAGCCGCCGCAGCTAGTGGGAGGCCGAGGCTCCTCCCCGCTCCCTCCTCCGGCAGCGGCCGGGAAGGAGAGGGTCCGGGCCACAAAGCCGCGCGGGGCGGTCCCAAGACACAGTCGGCGTGCAGCCCACCTGCCCGACGGAGCTGCTCTGCCGGCAACCACGGGGACAGCAGCTGGCCGGAGACTTGCAGTGCTGGCGGCAAGAGGCGGTCGGGTTTGGGGCGCTCGGGTCGCTTTGGTGCGCGGTGGAACGCGACCACAGACCCGGGTTCCCGCGAGCAGTGCCGCGCCGCACCGCGCCGCGCTTGGGTGAGGAGGTGCCCCGGGGCCCAGGTGGGAGCGGGAGCGGGAGCAAGGGAGCGGGAGCAAGGGAGCGGGAGCAAGGGAGCGGGAGCGGGAGCAAGGGGGCGGGAGCGGGAGCGGGAGCGGGAGCAAGGGGGCGGGGCGCGCCGGGCGCGGGAGGCACTGTCGGCTCGGTGGAGGCCGGGACCTCGGGCCGGGGTGGACTTAGCTGAGCCGCACCCGCCCTGCAGGCCATTCCTGGACTCGCCGACCCTGCTGCCCTAGGAAACAGCGCTAGGATCCTCGTGCGGAGACCCGGGGAGGGTGACGAGATTCGACATCAGTTCTCCCAAACCTCTTCCCGAAGGGAAGGAGGCAACTCCAAGAACTCGGAGCTAGGGGCAGAGTCAGGCCCTCTCTCCCTCCCTCCCTCTCTCTCTCTCTCCTCTCTCTGTTCAGAGAATTGGAAACTCTTAACCAAGAGTTACCAATAAAACAAGTCATCACAGAATGCAGGGAAATTACTTCTAAACTAATAGCTGGTTTAATTTCTAAAGTTGAATATGCTCAGATAAAAATTCCAAAAATAAAATAATTAAAGCTGGGAATGAGAAAAAAATAAATATTTTGGACAGATTTGCCTTTGTCCTGGCTGTGGCCATGCAGATGTCTGTGACTGCAAAGATTTATAGATAATTGAAAATATCTCTATGGCAGCAACATTTCTGGAGAAGGCTGTGGACCAGAGTTGAATAGGGTTGTTTCCCTTAGTGAAGCATTCTCTCTCAGAGGAAGGTCTTGCATGTTCCCTCATTGATCACTAAGTTCTAGAGAGTCAGGAAGCTTTAAAGTTGTTTACCAACTAGGGTGGCGATGTTCTTCACAGAGCTAGGACAACTAACGCAGTGAGACAACTCTATTTCTCTTTCTTGTCTGGTTTTGATGTGCAACTTACTAAAAGGAGATACGCCTGCTTAGAGGAAAACAAGCCCTTCCTCATTTATGTTGTGTGCAGTGGAAATGTCAGCTCGTGACTTAATAGTCTCTATTACATGTTAACTTGCCAGATCCCCTGAATTATTTACTGGTCAGTGTGTCTGAATTTCAGCTTGAAGTGGCCAGTCTGGTGATTCAAATTGCAGACAAAATGTGATAGTAATTCTGGGAGCTGTATGATTTATCTCTTACCATATCTACCACCATATTTCCCTTAGGGTTGGGGAGTGGGGTGGTTGGGTCATTAAGGGAGAGGTTACATGTCTCCTTGAAGCCAGAAATCATTTGTTTGACTCATGTTTTGAAATGTTGAATCGGTTGCTCCGTTAAAAGTCAGTGGATATTACATCCAAATGTAATTTTCCAGCTTTTCTTAGAAACAACCGGTTGATCTAGTGACACGGAGCTGCCATTCCTACATGGAAGCCATTAACTGGAATAGAGTGCTAGTCGCCTCCTTTGGATGATCCAGTCTGCTGCAATCCACACCAATCTTTATTCTATTGCATGGACCTGTTTGATTGATTTAAATTACCTGACTGGCCCTTGTAGACTTTTGATTTTTAACTTCAGGTTTAGGGCAATCAAGTGCAGCTTGTCTGTTAACACTTTCACCCTCATCTAATGCAAAAATCTCTATTCCAGGAATCTCTACCCCTGCTAGTAGTCCCCAGACCTGTACTTTCACTGCTCCTCCGATAAACAGGATATTGCTAATTGTTGAAAAGCTCCTGTTGATGGAGCTGTGCAATCTGGGCCCACATAGAACATGTTTAGGACCTTTTTGCACAGAACTATGGCTGTCACATGCTGTCTGAGTTTTCCGCATAGTAAACATTCCTCATTTGTTCAGCAGCTCCTCCTGTGACTTGCTGCCTTGTTCCCTCATCATTCTGGTTATTTTGGGGTTGTTGTCTCTTGGCATGAACCTTTACTTGTTAAAAGACTTAAAGCCCCACCAATTCAACAAGATGTGGTCTAACTGGTGCAGAATGCAGTGGGAGGCTGACCTCCTATTCTCTAAGATGTTATACTTTTTTCTTATAACTGAAGATGTCTTTAGATTTTTCTTGGCCAATCCATTGTGTTTTTAAATTTACTTTCAGGGCTTATTTTCCAGTTAGATTCTTCCTGTTCATTTACAGGAGAACTGTTCAATATACAGCTTGAGAGCAGTGGTTTTCAGCTGAAGATGATTTTTGCCCCTACTCCAGGGGACATTTGGCAATGTCTGGAGACATACTATTTAGTTGCCACAACTGGGGTGTGCCAATGGCATCTAGTGGATAGAGGCCAGGGATGCTGCTAAACACCCTGCAATGCATAGGACAGCTCCCACAACCAAGACTTATCAGCCCCAAGTGTCAGTAGGGCCGAGCTTAAGACTTCCTACTTTAGAGTCAGGGTGTAGGTTCAGATCCTGATTTAGCTACTTCCTGTCTCTGTGACCTTGGGCATGTTATTTAACCTCTTTGTCTTCATTTTCTCAGCTGTATATTGAAGAACTCTGAGGACTAAATGAGTTCATTTATATTTTTAGAAGGGTACCTACCACAGAGTAAGTTATCATGATTGCTAACTGTCGTACAAACACTATCTTATTTTTCTTCCTTATTTTATTCATTTTAGTTTGTACATATGAAATCAGATAAGTGGGTGGGTAAAGTTTGAGGGATAGCACTTCATTTCTAATCTTGCCTGTGGAATGGGCACTGGTGCATTTGGATGTTTTAGGGAGCTAACAGCTCTTCTCAGAACTGCATTCCTTCCATGGCCTCCATTATCATTTTTCCTGCTTCTTTCAGTATTTTCTGCTGTATTGGGGCATGTATGTCAGTTTAATACTGCAGCCTCCTGGAGAACATGGACACTGAGTTTGTTAGCGGGAGAGAATTTGTGCCTGTTGCTTGTACACTCTGTGTCCGGTGCCCCCCAGGTTCCTCCACACCCCAGTCACTGTGGCTTGCACCTGCACAACAGATTCCTGGGCTGAGCAGCAATTGGTAGACTTTGGGTAATAGTAATAGCATTCCTCCAAGGGCTCATATCCCCATAACTACCCCATTATCGGGGTTCCCCTTTCACAGATGAGGAGAGAAAAGCAGAAATTAGGCAAGAACTTAACTGCAGTCACCAAACTAGTAAGCAGCAGATTCAAGATTCAAACCTTGGCAGCCAGAAACTGGAGCTGGATTTCTAAACCACTTTATTATTCTAACACAAGGTAAGTTTTCTCAAGAAATATACCCATGACCTTAACCTAACCACCATGTAGCTATTTATGCATACAACAGTCAACAGATCCACTTACTTTTACTATTGTGAGTAATTTGCATACATGGGGTGTGTGTATTTGTGTGTATGTGTGTTTCTTTTTCTTCCACTGTGTTTCATCTGTTAAGGGCAGGGGTCGATTGTGACTTTCATTTTTCATAATGCAGGGATCTCTAATCCTTTAAGGAGAAGCCACAGTTACTCTAGAAAAATCATTCTTCTGAAGCTTTAAACTCATTGTAAGGCTGTAGAGAAGACAGTAGCTGAGGTCACAGTGCCAGGTTGGCCTATCTAGGCAGGCAGATTGGAGGATTGAATCTTAAGAGTAAGATCAAGAACTTTCAGTATAGCAGCAAGCTGTCCAGTGATCTTAGACAATTTTTACCTTTTATGACTTTTAAGCCATATAGAACACCAAACATCTGGACATTTGCACATTAGATGCAGATTAGTTCCAATTTCCAAAATCGTGAGTAGAATCAATTAATTATTTGTTACTTGCAGGTTTTCAGTACACTACTTGTACTTATAAATGACTGTGTTATTAAACTACTTCCAAAATAGGGAACTGTTTCTTATTTTGCTCTTTTGACCGTACTTCTTTTCTTAGGTTGTGAAATGATTATGCAAGAGTTGTGGCTACTGTCCCCCATATAAGAGGCTTTGGACACTTCTGCAGAAGTCACTTGAGTGCTATACATTTGAGATAATGTCCAAGTAGCTAATATGGTAGAGAGAAAATAATAAGAGTAGATATTATCTTTTCTCTTTCTTGGTTTCAAATTAGCAAGTATTGAGCAGGAAAGTTTTTGCAGATACTTTTAATGAGAATCATATATCTTACATAAAGATGGGACCTGAGAGTTCAACCACACTCATCCCTTTTTCAGCATCCCTGGCGGGGAGTTATTTAGCAGTGTTTGAGTTTTCATGTTAGAGAAAGCTACACTGTGAGGTAGACATCACAACTGAGTTAATTATCAAAATGTTCTTCCTTTTATTTCTCATGCGTCTACCTCCCTAGAATGTTTAATAAGGAATACCTTCCTTATTAAACAAGGATAGAGTTGCCCAGCATTTTCTTAGACCAGGGTTTCTCAACCTCAGCATTTTTGACATTTCGAGATTCCTCTATGATGTAGGGCTGTCCTGTGTACTACAGAATGCTTAACAGCATCCCTAACTGCTACTCACTAGATGCCAGTAGCAGCCCCCTCCTGGTTGTGGCAATGAAAAATATCTCCAGACATTACTAAGTGTTTTCTGGGGGACAAAATTGCCTTAGTTGAGACACTGTTGTAGAGTGATGTTCTAGCTGCATTCTCCAGCCTTCATCCTATTGTAAAATATCCAAAGAAGATTTTATCTTCTTCAGCAATCATTTGGTCTGGCAGTGGGCCAATTTTGAGGTACTTCAGCCACTTTCTTTGACTTTAGTGGAAACTGAATTGGCCTATTATTTGCCCTGTGTCTCATTCGGTTACTTTATAAGTTCCATATTAGTTTTCTATTGCTGCTCTAAAAATTTACTACAAATTTAGTCGCTTAAAGCAACACAATTTATTATCTCATGGTTCTGAAAGTCAGAAGTCTGACACAGCTTTACTAGGCTAAAATAGAAGGTTCAGTGAAACTTCAGGAGTCAGCAAGGCTGTGTTGCTTTCTTAAGGCTCTAGAGATAATCTGTCGTCTTACCTTTCCAAGATCCTAGAGGCCACCGCATATCATAGCTTATGCCCACTTCCTTCATTTTCAAAGTCAGTCATGGTGGGTTGAGTTCTCACATCATTTGGACCTCTTATTCTGCCATCCTCTTATACTTTTAAGACTCTTGTGATTACATTAGGCCAGATAATACATAATAATCTCCCTATTTCTAAGGTTAACTGGTTAGCAACATTAATTCCATCTGCATCTTAATTCTTTTTGCCTGGAACATAACATATTAGCATGTTCTGAGGTTTAGAATATGGATATTTAGGTGGAGTGCATTATTCAGCCTGTCACATGCTCCCATTCCAAAGGTCAGTCAAGAAGAATTTGGAAAGAGAGTACTGATACTTAACAAATGAGCATTTTCTTTTCTGACTCTTTACCAATAACACAAGAGTTAAGGCCTGTCTGTCCTAATCTCTTGCCAGGACTATGTTTTACTTGGATGGTTTGTCAGGTCTTCAGAGAAATTCCAGACTTGAGATTGGACATTTTACCTATTGTTTTGGTTTGTCTTTTGTTTCGAAAAGGGAAATGATGCCTGATGAGAATTTAACAGTGACAAATAGGGGAAATCAGGATTTGTGGCAGTCTTGGTTGTATATGGAGATCGCAACTGAGATCTGAAGAACAGGTAGAAAACTGTGGTTTCAGTGGGGACAATGAAGTGTACAGGAGAGACGCAGAAAGGTGAAGTCCATTTAAATGGAATGCATTATCTGAGTGCTCATTGAAAGTCTTCTTGTCAGGATGATATTTTATCTAGTGGTCAAGGGGCAAAATTAAAGATAGTTATTTTCAGGCCTTGCTATTTGAAGAAAATTATTGATTTTTAAGTGAACATTCCCATTGATTTAGAATATTGGACAAGAGAAAAGTAGGAAAAGTATTTAAAAATTACCTTAATTTCTAACTATATGAAACTCTCCAAAGGAGATAAACTTTGCAAACATTTTTTTTATATTTATTTTTATTCCTCCTCATCCCCCTCTTCTTTCTCTTCTTATTCCTCTTTTTCTCCTCCTCCTCCTCCTCCTCCTCCTCCTTCAATATCTGGAATCGTGGATAATTTTCTTAATTCTCTACATGGCATTTTACTTGATATTAAACATAAGCACTCTTCATGATCATACAAATACTTTTGATTGCCAGGATGATATTTATCTAGTGGTCAAAGGCCCAACTTGAAGATAATTAGTTCCAAGAATCTAGAGGCCACCCACATATCATAGCTCATGCCCACTTCCTTCATTTTTAAACCCAGCCATGGTGGGTTAGTTCTCATATCACGTCATTCGGACCTCTTCTTCTGCCATCCTCTTATAATTTGAAGGATGCTTGTGATTACACTGGGCCAGATAATCCACGATAATCTCCCTATTTTAAGGTCAACTGATTAGCAACATTAATTCCATCTGCATCTTAATTCCCTTTTGCCATGGAACATAACATATTTGCATGTTCCAGGGTTAAATGTCCTTTTAAAAATTATTTATTAGTAAATGAATAAATTTTACACGAAAAAGTGGGAAAAACACCCATAAGTCCATCACCCCTCTTTATATTAATTTTTTTTTTTTTTTTTTTTTTTTGAGACAGAGTTTCCCTCTTGTTACCCAGGCTGGAGTGCAATGGTGCGATCTCGGCTCACCACAACCTCCGCCTCCTAGGTTCAGGCAATTCTCCTGCCTCAGCCTCCTGAGTAGCTGGGATTACAGGCACGCACCACCATGCCCAGCTAATTTTTTGTAGTTTTAGTAGAGACGGGATTTCACCATGTTGACCAGGATGGTCTCGATCTCTTGACCTTGTGATCCACCCGCCTCGGCCTCCCAAAGTGCTGGGATTACAGGCGTGAGCCACCGTGCCCGGCCTATTAATTGTTTTTTACATGATAATTTTATATATTTTTAAATTAAAATTGCATTGTAGATAATTAATGTTGTGAATATCTTGTCAATAACAGAATAAAATCCCATTGATTATATCCTCTGACATTTGTAGGGTTTCCATTGTAAGTATATGTGTGTGTAGTGTTAGCTCTTAGAGTTGGAATAAACGTTGTAGTGCATCAAGGTTTTAGTTTTCCTGCATGTAAGATATTTTTGTGCTAACCCCAGAAATTTAATTAAAAGGTCAATTAAGGGTGTGGACAATTTAAGGCTTGCCAAATTGCCTTCCTGAAATCAGTGTATCCATTTATAAATCCACTGGCATTGCTGACTTTGTTTTGGTAAACTTTGCAGTTTTAAAACATAAGTCCTGTGTTCCTAGACTCTGGTTTACTAATTATTGATCTGTTTGACCAGTTACATGTTTCTCAAATAAAATTTTGGCTGGGTGGGGTGGCTCAAGCCTGTAATCCCGGCAGTTTGGGAGGCAGAAGTGGATGGATCACCTGAGGTCAAGAGTTTGTGACTAGCCTAGCCAACATGGCGAAATCCTGTCTCTACTAAAAATATAAAAATTAGCCAGGCATTGTGGTGGGTGCCTATAGTCCCAGCTACTATGGAGGCTAATGCGGGAGAATGGCTTGAACCTGGAAGGTGGAGGTTGCAGTGAGCCAGTGGTGCCATTGCTCTCCATCCTGGGTGACAGAGTGAGACTCTGTCTCCAAAAAAAAAAAAAAAGAAAGAAAAAATTTTGTATTTTTGTATTGACCAGTGATTGTGGTTATGGTAATACATTTTCATACAATGTGATGATGGAGACTGCTATATCAAGGGTTTCAGTGTAGTCACTTTGGATTCTCTGTTTCTTAGAGAATGTCTAAAGTTACCATTAGGCTTTTCAGGGTCCTAGCTCTTAAATATAAATACATTTCTAGGTAACTCGTATCCCATGGTTGACAAAAGGGCACTTATCTGTGGAAAGAGAACTTTAAAAGTTAAAAGACATTTTATGAATTATTCCTATGTGTTCATATTCAGAAGCTTCTGTGGTCATTGTGATTATTACATGTTAATATGGTTCCTGGTTCATAACTCCCATGGCCCTTACTACAGTCTTTTCTTATAATATTGGAGTGCTTTAGGCCTCAGGAGCAAGTCTCAGAAAATAGAATGTTTCTTTCTGACCTTTTCCTGCCTTCCTTTCACCTGTCAAAGGCAGGACTTTAATCTGATTGTAGGTTATAAGACCCTCATTCCGGGAGGGCTCCTCTTACCCTGTAGGAAGGAATGCTGCACAAAGGAACCAAAAAGAATCTGAACAGACAGGCCTTGCTGGGTTTCTTCTCTTATTCTATTAGCATTATAGCTTACCCTTATTGTCCAGTCATCTTTCTACACAGCTGTTCATACTTTGTTGAACCTATGCATAAAAATAAGACAATTTTCCCTGTATCTTTGGATCTTCATTATGAAGGATCCTTGTCAATACACATTGAATGAATAATCTGTCTTTTATGAATTGATTTCTGAGTGAACCTTCAGAAGTTCAAGGGAATGCCCCCCATGCCCCCCTTGGCCTCTGCAGTGTGCATGTATTCAAGCCAAGAAATACCTCTGGAAAAAAATCTGCTAACAAGTCGTTATTTATGAAGAGACAACTCAATTTACCTTTTCCTGTTATGTTTGGATTTTTGAGATCATGTATTAACTTTACAGTAAAATTAAATATTATACTGAAATAAGATCAAATAAAATCAACCCAAACTATAAATAATCTTAACCTTTTTTTCTGATCAAAAGGAAGATGTTGAATAGGGAAATATAGTCCCTCTGCAAGTAGTTGAAGAAGTTTGGAGCCCCAGCAACACATTTCCCAGCTGCCTCTCTGGGTCTTTATAGCCTGTGCAATAGGAGCTCCCCTTACTACAGCCCCATCTCTTTGAAATCTATCTCTCTGAATTCCTGTTGCTCTCAGAACTTGTACCGTATCATTTAAGAATTATAAAATGCTCCTGTAATTTGCTTTCTTCCTATATTATATTATTAATATATGCTAGTCTTGTCTCTGAAACACAATTGTAAACTCTCTGAGAGTAGGAATTGTATCAAATTCTCTGGCACTTACCATAATTGTTGCCATAGGAGAGGGCATATAGTATTTGCTTAAGAAATACCCTTTGATTGAATGACTGCAGATCTGCTATTATTTAGGATCAGCCATGCTGTGCTGCAGTAAGGCAATAACAGCTTCATCTGGCTTAACACAGCAAAGGTTTATTTCCTGTTTGTGAAAGGTCATTTGAAATGGCAGGGGCTCTTCTCTGTTCACTAAGTAGGCATACAGGCTTCTTTCACTTCAAGACTCCACTACATCAGCACGTGATTTCTAAGTTTGCTGTGTGAGGGAAAGGAAGGGATGAAGGAGTTACAGTGACTCTGTTTCATACCACTTTGGTTCGAATTTCTGTATCTCAGGAATTAGTCCCATGGGTCTAGCCTAGCCACAGGGGTGGCTAAGAAATGTAGGGAAGTACATAGATGTTCAGGAGCACTGATTGTCTATGCCACACATCTATATGACATCCTCCCGCAAAATAGCTATACTAACTAGTACTTCATTAGTGTCAGTGGGACAGCGGATCATTAAACTGGGCTCAGTTTGTATTAGCAACCAGATGTGCTAGATCTATTCACTCAGCAGGCATTTATTGAGTGCCTCTGTATACCAGGCACTATTTTAGGTTTTGGGAATACAGCAGGGGGAAAAACCATCAAAAGTTCTTACACTCACAGAACTAAGTTTTTCGTGGAAGGTGATAAACAGTTAACAAACAACATACAAAGTTTGTTAGTTGGTGATACATATTGGAGAAAAAATAAAGTACAGAGGGAAATAGGGAATGTATTGGTGTGAAGAAGGAGGTTAGATTGCAATTTTAAATAGATTGATCAGGGAAAGTGTCACTGAGAAAGTATCACTGGAGCAAAAATCCAGAGATGAGAGGGCCAGTCATTTGGCTGTCAGAGCAAAGAGCATTCCCATAAGAGGTAACAGATACAAAGCCCTCAAGGTGGCAATGGGGGGTAGGCATGGAGTACTTGGCATATCTTGTGAATGGCAAGAAAGCAAGTGTGGTTGCAGCAGGTGTGCAAGAGAGGATAGTGGAAGGATTGGGAGTGTGCTGAATACAGGCTATGTAGAACCTTATATGCTATTTAGGGTCAATGGCTTCTGCCCTGTAACATATGACACCATTCAGGAGTTTTGTGAAGAAGGGTGACACAATCACTGGCTGCTGTGTTGGGCTTAGATTATAGGGTCAAGGGCAAAAGCAGGCAGACACATTAGAGGTGACAGCAAATTTTAGGTGACAAATGGTGGTGGCTTGGACCTTTTCCATTCCCCCCAAAAGTTGAAGGGCCACATTTTAAAGGGGAAAATGAATGCACAAACGTAAGATAGTTTTTGCTAATAAGATGTAAGTATACAGCCTAATTGTAATGTAATTTATTCTTACCATGCATCTCATATTCTGTTGTTTCATTTATTGATTCAACAAGCATCTATTCAGTATTACTTCTTGCCAGGCCCTCTGTTAGGTACTGAGATAACAAATAAAAAATGATCTCTGCTTTTTGGAAACTTATGTTATAGTAGGATTATAGAAATTACCAAGCATATAATATCATGTTAAAACCCAAAACAACCACAGCAGTAGAAATATAATCACTGCATAATTAAATGATGGAAATAACCAAAATTTATGAACTGTTTACTACGTGCTAGACATACCTATGGATATGATGATGATATAGATGGTCATTATAATTGTTATATTTTGTTGGCTATTTTTATAGCCAAATATACCATTTTAAAGTTAGAAAACTAGTGACCAAAACCCTAATCTGTTGGAAAGTATTTTTTCTGTGCTCTACAATTCAATGTAATCCTTGGTAATGTAGGATTATGTAATTCAATTAGGTAATTACATTACTAAGGACTTTTATCAGTCTAGTGCCAATCTAAAACCCAGCCCAGAAAATGTGTGTTTCATTTTTTCCCAATGTTACTAGTACCTCAGCCTCTCTTGATTTGTCAGCCTATTTAAGGTATCTTCATTGCATGTTTTTTTTTTTTTTCTTTTAATCATCTGCTTTGAAGGAGACTAAGCTGAAATTGCTGCTCAGCTCCCAAGATGGTGCCACCCAAATTGCATAACCTTTTCTACCTTTGCGGCTGCCTCACTGTGGTTCATCCTTTTGACTGGCAATACCTAAATCCTGTTGCCCATATGAAATCGTCAGGTAAGAGGTATATTTATTTGTTCAAGGTCTTGAGCAACTGGTCCGTAGCCATACTTCAAGTGGCCCCCAAGAAGTTGCACATCTGCATATCTAAACAAGTCCTATTTAAATGGTTATGTAGATCCTCTTTTCTGCTGGAGCAGGGGAAAAGTTCTCACTTTTTCCTCATTTCAAATGAAATTGAAGAAGAACCAGTGTTCTTCAGTATCAGGACTGCAGGACAGAACCAGGATGGGATGTTTTAAGATACACTGGAAGCTCAGCTTGCAGTCACCACAGAGAGCCTCCTTAATGCCACCCCTTTTCTCTATGACTGCCCTAACACATGTCTACACACAAACATAGTAATGCAACTGCTCTGGAGTACACTCCAAGGCAGCCTCAAAACACCTGCTTTCATGAGGTGGAGAAGAGGCGGGTGTCTTTTTCAACAGGCATAATCTTGGTTAATAGTGGAAGGTCGTGTGAGATAACAATTTCAGGTCTTGGGATCCAAAGGGAAGCAATCCTTCCTACTTATCATAGAGAGAAACAGGGACAAGTAGGTGCTAGGGAGTTCTGGATGAGAATGAATGTGATCACTCATTCTTTCTTGCCTTGTGGTAAGAGGGGAAAGAATGAAGAGGAAAACTTAGACAAATACAGGAAGAGTTTGCCAAAACAGGGCAACCATCTTTAGACAGCTACATGTAATATCACTAAGAGGGACCTTAACTGCAAAGAGATTGTTTCTGAAACTTTGCAAATTCCTGCTCATTCCAGAGGGTTGTGATGCATTAACTTCTCTTTCCAGTCTCCTGTGGAGAGCAGTGCAGGAGGCTTCTGAATGTTGTCATACTGACTATACTCACAGAACTGTGCATCTGGATAGTTGTTATTCTGGATCTAGTTGTTCAAGCTTGATGGGTGACTCTTTAGCATTTACAAAAGAGCTTTCATAACTCAGTACCTTATAAATTTTGCCCTACTGCGTAACCAGGAAAATGAATGCATTAGTAGGAGAGGTTCTATATCTTATATCTACATTTGCATAGGATGTAGAATAATATCTCACAAGTCCATTCATCTTACAACATATCAGGAAGTTAAGGCATCAAGGATAAACTGGTGGCTAAGACAATAAGCGTATAGCCAAATTCAAGGGTCCTGCAGCCTAGATGACATTAATTCATGTTTCCTATTACCTTTTTCATAGATTGAGAATAGGTAATATCTCAAATGGTGGGAAAATCATCCAGGAAACATTTCTGTCATTCACTTTTTATTGGTACAGGGTAAAAATGTCAAAACATTTTTCTTTTTAATCTCTTTATGTTTAAAAATCATTGGAAAGCTGTCATTGGACTGACAGAAACTTGAGGACAGAGACATTGTTTTATTTATCTTTACAGTCCCACCATTGAGTGCAATACAATGCTCATTCTAAATTCAAAAATAAATGCAGACCAGGAACAGTGGCTCATGCCTATAATCCTAGCACTTTGGGAGGCTGAGGTGGGTGGATCACTTGAGGTCAGGAGTTCAAGACCAGCCTGGCCAACATAGTGAAATCCTGTCTCTATTTAAAAACAAATACAAAAAATTAGCTGGGTGTGGTGGCACACAACTATAGTCCTAGCTACTAGGGAGGTTGAGGCAGGAGAATTGCTTGAACCCACGAAGCGGACATTGCAGTAGTCAAGACTGCACCACTGCACTTCAGCCTGGGCTACAGAGTGAGACTCTGTCTCAAAACAAACAAAAATGAATGCATACATACTGGTTAACATACTAGAAATAGTTTATTAAATAAGATTAAAATAATAGGTGATTCTTTACAATTTCTTACTAAATGAATATACAGAAAATATGGCTATGCAGGTAAAAAGGTTTGTAAAAATGGGCTAGAGATACCCTCAGCCCATTTTTGCTAATGGATTACATAAAGCCATATGAGTAATTTTCCTAGCATGTATACAATTCATCCCCAAACCCAAAACTGAACATCAGGAATATTTGACAAATGTGGACGACGAAAAATATGTAATAGGATTAATAGCATACTATAGGTTCTGATCCTTTTATTAAAATAAAGTTGAAGAAAACTAAGAGGAGACATTTATAAATTCTGAACCACAAAATGATGTGAGTGGTTATTTGATCTGATGAGTCTTCTCCTTCCACTTCCTTAATGGTGACTCCTGAAAGATGGTTGGAGAATGGGAAATCCAGGCCTATAACTGGGTCAGCTGCAGGTTATGGAGCCTGTTCCACAGTCAGCCCCAGGCACCCTGGCACTAGTGCACAGGATATCATAGACCTATGTCAAAATCTGGGTCAGCTCAATGATTCCTGAGGCCTTCTCAGGGGTCAAGTGTTCTGGAACAGGCAGACCTATAGCCTCACCTTGACCTGAATGCTCCTGAATGCTGAGTGAGGAACCTTTTCAGAGAGAGCAGGTATTGGACAACCCAGGCACTCCTAATTTATTGGAAAAGGTTCCCTGGGCCTTTGAGATCTCACAGGCAGAGGCTTGTGCTGGGTGAATCTCTCCCATGGCTCCAGAACTGAGCCTCCAATTCTAGAAGTAGTGTCTCCAACACCAGCTGTGGCTCTGGGACTCCTTAGGGAGTTGTGTGAACCAGAGGTCTCCCTGCACCAAGCCCTGCACAGGCACATCATGCCTGCCTAGGAGTGGGGCAGCTCCAGGCTGCTCATCACAGAAGAAAGGGCAGGTGTCCTTGCCCTAAGGTCCTTCTCCTCGGGACTTGACATCTCCCTACTACACCAGAAGCATGGCTCAGTACATAGTCTTTTATTGGAAGAAGAATAGCCTTTTGTAATTCTAAATAGACCCTGAAAGTTCACCTAACAGGTAAAGTTTTTAAAAATAGTTTCTGTGGTTTGAATCTACCTGTGGGGAGGTTAGATCTGCTAAAACTCAAAAACCTTCCCTAAGGACACAGCACAGATTTACCTAGCCAGAATAAATTAACTCTGAGGAAGGAGTAAATAGCATTAGTTATCTGCCCATTATGTGTCATGTTTTGTACTAAGAACTTGATCTACATTCTCACCTCATCTTTACAACTGTCCTGTGGGCTCGTCAAATGCTTTTATGTCATTTTACAAATGTGGATCGGAGAAGGGAGCGAATTGCCTAGGCCAGAGGATTATAGCTTGTAAGAGGTACACCTGAAATCTGAAATAGAACCATGTCCACCCAATTCCCAGGGTTCATCTCAACCCCGTCACCCCTTGCCTTCCTTGCAACTATCTCTTACCATTTGACCATGGATTGCTGACCTGTGTGTCAGTCCAGGTGGTCTGGAACTTCAGCCCAGTGTCTCTTAAACTTTAATGGGCATTCCTTTTCCGATTCAGTAGAATTGGGGTAAAGTCCAGGGGCCTGCATTTCCAAGCTCCAGGTGGTGCCAATGATGCTGGTCCACAGATCAGCTTTGAGTGGCCGAGCCTTATGTATTGAAAGGCTTCATCATGGGCAGGTGTTTCACATATGAGTCACCAGGCTGTAAATTGTGGAGGCTGTAAATTGGTTTCTCCGCATGACTCAAAACCTTTCTGGGCAGTGTTCCATGGTATTGATGCAGATACCATACCTAACATAGCTCTTGGCAACTGGCTAGCAGAGAGTAATCAACTCCCACCATCCAACGGAATGAAGGAGTGGACAAGCTGGATATGTCAATAAAAGTGAGAGTCTGAATATACTGATATTTGATTCAACATCATGGAATTAAATATGGATTTGATTGGGGTTTAGAAAGGATAACAGATGAAGCTGCAGGAGTATGTGGAAGGGTTGCACCAGAAAGAGAAAAGGAGTTTTAGAAGTGGGTGAGTAAAAGACTGTATATGATAAAGGGTTTAAAGGAAAACAAGGGAGACCAGTGGCCATTCAGGTTACCTATGCTCATTTTCACAAGTATTTGTTATGCATTGACTATGTGCCAGACATGTGATCTGTTAAGATCAGCGATGCAAAGACATGGATATTTCTGGAGAAATAGCCTAGTGTAGCATGCAGATACATAATTTTAATATGTGATAGGAAGAATGATTATGTGTGTGTACACACATACACATAGAATCTATATAACACTGAGGATGAAATGATTAAGTCTGGGGAATCAGGGAAGGCTTCAGAGAAGATAGGATATCTGATCAAGGTATTGAAGTTTGAATAGGAGTTTGCCAAAAGGATTTAAGCATAGGCAGTAGCATTTACAAAGGTGCAGTGGCATCAATCAACCCAGTGTGTAGCTCAGGAGTGCTGTAGCACAAGGAAGGGGGATAACTTAAGGGGAAGAGACAGAAGAAGAGTACGAGGCAATGGGCCTCCAGTGGAGGGTTTCTTTGCAGTGCCGAGAAATTTGGGATTTAACTTGTGCACCTGTGAACCTCCGTATGTTTCAACCCCAGAATCCTGGAAGGATAGGCCACATTTGTGCAAGTAGCAGTGTGTTTGCTTAGGAAAGCATGTGTAGAATTAAATTCCTCCTACAAACTGCCTTCCAAAGAGATTACAGTACATTCCTCATTCAAGGAAAGAACATTTACTGATAGGAAGCCATTGAAGGATTTTCAGAATTGTCTGGTGTTATTTGTGTTTTAAATCCCTCCAGGAGCTGTGTAAAGGATGTGTCCCAAGGGGTTAAGATCCAAGGTGGATAGAACAGGAGAGAGAGCAACAGCCTGGTCAAGAGACAGGACATCAATGAGACAGTTGAGCTAGAGGGTCAGAGATAGATTGTGGAGATCTTCCTAACCTAAAAACTGATGTTAGAAATAGAGGCTTGGTTGAACGTAGCGGGCTGCTGAGAAAGAGACAGGAGAGTAGAATGATTCCCAGGTTTCTAGCTTGCGGTGCAGGAGATGAGGAGCTCTTGAGTTGCAGGCTGTGTGGCTGGAAGGTGAGAAGGGGGGAGTTGGAAGATGGTCATTGAGTTTCATTTTGGAAACTAAATGGTTTTGACATTCTTATGGGAAGGACATCAGGTAGAGATGTTGAAGGATAAGTTGTAGGCACAAATTGGAAATGTGAGATAAAGTTCATGTTTAGGAAAAACAGATTTGTGAAATCATCTTTAATATACTCTGGATAGAAGTAGAACGAGAGGGCAAGGTTGTAAACATTTAGGAGGTAACAGTCCAAGGCAACCTGGGAGAAGGGCAATGTCTATCTTCATCTTTTTACCCTCCAAAAACCCTACAGAGTGTTTCAAACAGAGCAGACCCTCAATACTTTTGTATTTTACTTGTTAGTTTGAGAAATAATGAAGGCCAGAAACTGTGGGAAGTAACTTGATTCTACTGGAATTTCTTTGCATAATAAAATCTGATGTGTAATGGATGACAAATGAAATAATATATACTTGTTTTTCAGCATGGGTCAACAAAATACAAGTAGTGATGGCTGCTGCATGCTCTGGCCAAACTAAAATTCCCCGGGGAAATGGGCCTTATTCCATTGGTTGTACAGACTTAATGTTTGATCACACTAACAAGGTAATGCTTTGATTTATCAGACTTATCCTGATACTCTAATATTGTCTGTCACTATGGCTCACTAGAAGGTGTCAGATGTGTCCTTGCCCTCACCTGAGAATGACTCATTTTGCAATGTGTATTTCTTCATATGAAGCCTTTTATTAGTTTAGCCATTCCCCAATTCTTTGCTATTGTCTGATTAATTTATCTATAAACCCTATTTTTCACTTCCTTAATATCTGAAGGCAGTCTGCTTATATTTTCTTTTCATTGAGATAAAATATTGTTTTACTGTTTCTCTTTCATGACTGTCTTCAATCACCACAGCAGCCTAAAAAGTTCTCTAGACCTCTTTGTGAACACAGAGGTACTTGAGTCCCTGCTAATGAAATAAGCAAAATAGCTGCTGGAATATGTCTGAGAAGCAACTTCTCTAAAAGTGCATTAATTTCTTTCTTAACAGGGCACCTTCTTGCGTTTGTATTATCCATCCCAAGATGATGATCGCCTTGACACCCTTTGGATCCCAAACAAAGAATATTTTTGGGGTCTCAGTAAATGTCTTGGAAGACACTGGCTTGTGGGCAACATTTTGAGGTTACTCTTTGGTAAGATTTCTGTTGATCCTTCTTTGTGAGCTCTAGTGTATAAGAAAACTTTGAAAACAACACAAATTTCAGGCAGTTAAGACCAAAGTAGATTTTTCTGCAGTGTAAATATCTCCTAAAATGATAAGGAAAGTATTTCTTTAAAGCCCAGGCAACTATGACAGAAGGAAGAGTTCTCATTTTGTCCATCCTGAGTTGGATGGGGGTGGCCAAGAGTATCAGACTGACTGACATCTTTCTATGACTGCTCTTTAGTTTTCCATCTGATGTACCACGGAGAGGGCAATAATGTGGTGAGAATAGCAGGTTCTCTGGTGTCGCCACTATCCTGCATGCTATGTGCCAAAGTCAGACCAAAAAAGACAAAAAGTAGAAGCCACCAAACTCTCCAGATCCAAAACAAAGGAGTCAAAGCTAATGCCTGAAGAGACTCTACTCTCATTCCCATCACCTACCCCCATCACTAAGACAATCTGATGTGCATTCTTTACTTATTTTCTACATTTTAGTAATGTAGAATTTTCCTTCCTTCCTTATCTGTTTGACTAGACTCTACGGATGTTGGGCTGATGTTAACTGTGTCTTCACGTTTCTCCTTCAAAACTATCTACAACTTTTGGGATTCATCTTAAACATCTGCTTCTAATTTTCTTGAAAACCCCTTATAACAGAAATTAAAATACTGTAACTCTGCATATTTATGTTGCAAAAAAACTTATAAATCACTTCATCACAGTCAGTCTTCATGACCACATCTGCATTTTATAGATGAGAAAGTGAAACACAAATGATTGCTAATAATACTGGTGACAATAAAAACTGAGAAGTGAAAGAAGACAATATTTTCATTTTTGAGCCCCTTACTATGTGATGGATAGGTGCTTTACATATATTAGCTTTACATATATTACCTAATTAAATAAAATTCTCAGAAAAAAACCTGTAAAAGAGATATCATTTTCTCAATTTTACAGAAGAGGAATCCGAGGCACAGAAAGTTTGAGGAACTTGCCCAGGATCCATAGCTAGGAAGTGGCAGAGCTGCATTCACGACTCTGTCTGAAGTCAGCAGTTTCTCTACCTTTGGCTGCGTGATTATGACCAAATTGTAAGGAGCAGAGTCTCTGATTGTTAGATTCTGGCTCTCAGTGTAATGTAGCTGAGGTTTTATGGGTAGTTTGTTTTTTTTTTGGGTAGTATAGGTAGTTTGGGTTCAGAACATTCCCTTCAAAGTTTTTCCAAAACCTGGAAACGGCAATAAGTAGCAGCCTTTGTGACTACACTGATAAGTAGGAAAATCTCTCACCTTAAGTACAGAGCTGGCAGTGAGAACTCATCATGAATGATCCTATGGTCTGAGAAAAGAACTTACAGTTCATGTCTTTGGTTCGTGAGTATCTAGTAGCAGTCTTTTTAATGAATTTACTATTCATCATAGAAAAGTAGATATAAATCAGATGGGTCTGCATTTTATGCTAATGAGATCTGAATTAAATTCACTAGCAACACTCACAGAAATCACTAACTATAATCTCCTGTCATTGTCTAGGTTCCATGACAACTCCTGCAAACTGGAATTCCCTGCTGAGGACTGGTGAAAAATATCCACTCGTTGTTTTTTCTCATGGTCTTGGAGCATTCAGGTAGTGTTTGAGAGGTTGAACAAGTTCAGCCTCTAGGAATAAATGACAGTTTTTTTTATTCAAAAAAGAAATAGCAGATTTTGGAATGTCATGCAGGCCCTTGTCTGGAGGAGTTGGGTTTCCTCAATAATTGGCTTTGGGTCTATTGATCAGTCCTAGCCCTATCTTGTCAAGTAGTTTTTTTTCCCTACTACTACCTCGTTGGGATTAGCCTCACAGCAGAGAAGAGAGGGTAATGCATTTTTGATAATTGCCCTTCTATATTGTAATATTTACACTTTTAAAATTATCCTCAGTAAAGTTTAGGACTTCTGAGAAACCAAGAATAGATGAGCTGTGAAAGGCATTTATTTATTATTTTTTTATTGCATTTTAGGTTTTGGGGTACATGTGAAGAACATGCAAGGTCGTTGCATAGGTACACACATGGCAGTGCGATTTGCTGCCTTCCTTCCCATCACCTATATCTGGCATTTCTCCCCATGCTATCTCTCCTGGAAACCATCATTCTCAGCAAACTGACACAACAGCAGAAAGGCATTTATTAAGAGAAATATCTGTGAAGGATAGAGAAGGAGCAGGAAAAGATGGGGAGAACCTAATTACCATGCTACAGGTTGGACACCTGAAAAGGTGATGGGGAAAGGAGAACGATTGGGTAAAAAGAACCTCAGACTATAACACAGTTCTAAGAAATATTGAGCCAGGCCAATGGAAGGAGTGCTTGACCAAATTTGCTTATCAAGAGTCCTGTATCTCATAGGAATGGGCTAATGTTAGTACTCACACCGTGCCAAATCTCTGGGAGCAGGTGACTGGATGCTTAGCTTCTACTTGACCATGGTGATGGATCCAGAGGGCAGAAGCTGGATGGGGTTTTTAGTTAACTATGCTGTATGTAGCATGATAGCTGAATGGCACATTTTCAGGACAACAACAACCCTCTTCACTTTCTTCCACCACTTTCTCAACTGTCACCCCTCTTCTACCTCAGGGGATTGTAAGATGCAGAAAGTAAGAGAGATGGCTTTTAGCTGGGAAGAAGTTGGGTAGCACCTGAAAAAAAGAATTCTCTTCAGCACTTTAGTTGTAGTTCAGTTAGCTGTTTGATTTCTCCCACACTAGTGATTGACAAATTAGAACCCAAGGGCCAAATGCAGCCCACTGCCTATTTCTATAAAGTTTTACTGGAACACAGACACACCCATTCATTTTTGTACATTGTCTATGGCTACTTTTGTCCTACAACATCAGAGTACAGTAGTGGTGACAAAGATTGTATGGCCCACAAAGCTGGAAATATTTACTGTCTGGCCTTCTACAGAAAAAGTTTACTAATCCCTGTGCCAGATCATTTCCCGCTCTTGAAAAGGTCCTGTGTTTTCAGCAACAAAGACATAGTTTCTAGCTACCTCCTTTTTATTCTCTGTGGACATTTCCTATTGAATGCATGGTATGAGGAAAAGGTTGTGCAAATGATGTGGAAGAGAGCATAAATGCAGTGCTTAGCACATGATTTTTCAATTATTTCACCCAGTCCAATCATTTAAATAACAGCTAACATGTGTTAAATATTTCACTGTTTCAAATACGATTATAAGTAATGAAAATGTATTAATTCAATTGATCCTCACTGATGAGATACCGTACTATTATAGCATCACCATTTTATAGATAAAGAACCAAGGCAGAGAAAATATTGTGACTTATCAAAGGTACACAGCTAACAAGTGGTAGAACCAGTGTTCGAACTCAGTGGTCAAACTGCAGATCTCATTCTCATAACTACCATACTGTCCTGATTTCCTATGTACGTTATCTTAGCAAAACCTTACAACTACCCTAAAACAAATGCTTTGCTCTTAGGCCCATTTTACAGGTGAGGACAAAAATGCAGTAATTACCTAAAATCATATAGCTGGTAAGTGGCAGAGCCAAGATTAAAACACCAAACTCTCAAAGACAATATTTATAATCCCTGCACCGGTTTTCTCAACCTCAGTAGTCTTTGACATTTTGGACCAGATAATTTCTTGTTGTGTAGTGTTGCCCTGTGCATTGTAGGATGTTTGACAGCATCCCTTTACCCACTAGACACCAGTAGGACTCTCGCCCACATTAGTGATAATGAAAATACCTCCAGACGTTGTCAAATATCCCCTAAGAAACAAAATCACCCTCCTTTAAGAACCATAGCTTTCCATTCTACCCCAGGGCACTACTACAGGGATGTAATGGCCTTCACGTTCCCAGTTTCATTAGTGGACACAGCCTTGTAATCATGACCGGTAGTTGTAATGCTTCCCTCTTTTTGTTTTGAAGGACACTTTATTCTGCTATTGGCATTGACCTGGCATCTCATGGGTTTATAGTTGCTGCTGTAGAACACAGGTATGTTACCTGATGTAATTGGGCTCTTTGACCAACTACACGGAATGTTAATGCTCACAACTATGTTTCTAATTTTCATAAAAGTTTATTTAAAATGTTGATGAAACTTTCAAGTATGATTACATGATGAGCAAAAAAGGAGATTGGGTTTGATTGTTGACTTAAAAATATCTAACATTTCTAGAGTGTTTATTGCCTGCCATATCCTATGTGAAATGTTTTTAATATACTATTTCATTTAGTCTTCATAACAATCCTATTAGATGGTTATCATTATTGTTGTTGTTGTTTTAAGGGAGAGGAATATAGAGGTGATAAAGGATAATTTGCCCAAAGTCACACAACTAGTAAGTAGCAGTGCTGGGATTTGATTCCTGAGAGCGAGTTTCAACATGGCTAACATTGCCTCCCAAAATTAGGAAGATAGAATGGATTTAGTTTACCTGCAACTTGACAATAGACAATAAGGTTTTTTTTTTTCCTGGAACTCCTTTAGGGTGTTCTTTAATTTAAGAGAAAGTAGAGAGTAGGAGAAGAAAGGGAAGTCAAAAGATCAAAGGAAGTTGAGCCAAGGATGGAATTGAGAAATATGGGTCAGATGAGGAAGGGGAAAGGAGCATGCATAAATAATAATTTTGCTTGTATTATAGAGATGGATCGGCATCTGCAACTTATTATTTCAAGGACCAATCTGCTGCAGAAATGGGGAACAAGTCTTGGCTCTACTTTAGAACCCTGAAACAAGAGGATATGCATATACGAAATAAGCAGGTACATTGCAATGAAAGGAGAGGTGGATGGTGACCTAAAAGCATGTACAAAAGGACGTCATTTGTTAATTTAATTTTACATATGTCAAGTTATGCTCCTAGCTCTCCTATTTCCCATTCCCAAAAGATCTGTCAATAGATTCCTAGAGTAGTAAAATTCCCTTAATGGAATGACTGGTTCATAGTAAAAACAAAGGCAAATACAAAAATTTGGGAGATGACAGTGAATATTCAGAATTCCCTTGAATTACAACTTCTAATTTTAGAATCTAAAAAGTGCTAGAAAATAAATTAATAGATTCTCCCTCATAGGCAATATAAAAAGATTACTTTTCAGAGAGACAGTATACAATAGATTTAAGAGTGTGGGGCCGGCCAGGTGCGGTGGCTGACGCCTGTAATCCCAGCACTTTGGGAGGCTGAGGCAGGCGGATCACGAGGTCAAGAGATTGAGACCATCTTGGCCAACATGGTGAAACCCCATCTCTACTAAAAATACAAAAATTAGCTGGGCGTGGTGGTGCGTGCCTGGAGTCTCAGCTACTCGGGAGGCTGAGGCAGGAGAATTTCGTGAACCCAGGAGGCGGAGGTTGCAGTGAGCCAAGATTGCGCCACTGCACTCCAGCCACCTTAGAACCCAACTTTCTATGTTTGAATCCTGGCTCCACCACTTAGCTTTGTTACAAAATAAATGAATAACAACATTATTTGTCTTACAGAGCTATTAGGGCAATTAAGTGAAGTGTATTGGCTTCCTCTTTGTAGTGGGTATTTTACACATGTTATCACATTTAAGCCCACCCACATTTCCTTTAGGTAGGCATTATTATACAATCAATGGAAACTCAGAGAGGTTAAGTAAATCATCTCAAGTCACATAGTAGGTAAGCAACAGAGCCAGGATTTGGACTAAGCTATACCTATGTGCAAAGCTGATGCCTGTGTCATCATGGTAGCCTGTATTATAATCACTAATCACATTTCCAGTTTATAACTGACCACCCATTTTTCCCGCACACAACTTCTACACAAACTTTAAAATAAGTGTCATAACTTTTTACTTTGTTATTTCCTTCTTCTAATTATTAGGTACAGCAAAGAGCAAAAGAATGTTCCCAAGCTCTCAGTCTGATTCTTGACATTGATCATGGCAAGCCAGTGAAGAATGCATTAGATATAAAGTTTGATATGGAACAACTGAAGGTAAGCTAAAAAAAGAAAGTAATTTTTCCCTTTTCCTACAGTTCTTTATCGTTTTTTGTCATCTGATTTTCTGATATATTGCAAGGTACAATATGACAAAGGGCTGCAACCACTGTCCCCCCAACACACACACACACACACACACACAGCAGTACAAGTAATATATTGCAGCAATGAAGAATGCATTATCTTGGACTAAATATGAAATTGCCAAAAGCTAGTCAGTTTTGATCTACAAAAATAGCAATGTCATATGGTTCAACTTAATTCCTGTGGCAGTATTATTATTTCATGGACAGCTCCTGCATGTTTTTAAGCTTGATCTTGAAAATTTGACACAAGTTTTGGAGCAGGTGGAAAAATATCAGACAGAGTGGGCAGCATAAGCAAAGACTCAAAAAAGTATGTGTGGCATGTGGAGTCCGGAGAATAGGGGAAACTAGAGAGTAAGATGATGGTCTGTTCTCCAGATACAATGAAGAAATTTGTTGTCACCTCAAGCAACCACGCTCTTCTGTATCCTTGCCTTTGTTTATATTGTCCCCTTGGTTTGACACACCCTTCCCCTTAACTAACTCCTACCTAATTTCAAGACTCCAGTTAACCATCACCTCCTCTAAGAAGCTTTCTTGGACCCCAATGCTCACTTCTGGACTGGGCTCGCTGTTTGTCACGTGTGTTCCTTGGTGCCACTGTATTATATTACATCATGCCTCTGTATGACTTTCTTCCCTGATGGACTGCAAGCTCACTAAAATGAGCCTGCAGTGCCTGGCCACAGAGGAGGTACTCAATAAATACTCATGGAATGAACAAACTAATAAACATGGGGTGAGGAGAGGCAGAAATCAGAACTGATGTATGAAGACCATTAAGTTTACTTTCCCCCTAAAATGCAATAAAAAAATAAAAAAAATAAAGAATAAAAAAAGTTTACTTTCAAACCTTTACATATGATATATATATGTATATATATTTACATATATATGTAAATGTTTTTATATGTATATATGTCTGTGTGTATGATATGTATAAATGTATATGTGTATATGTATATTCTGTTTTATAAGAAATTAAGGTATTTAACCATCTCCATTAAATGAACAATTATATGTTTGACAAAATCATTTCTTCTAACACCATGAGATAGTTATAAATTTATATCACGCTTTTTCACATAGGGCTCTATCGATAGAGAAAAAGTAGCAGTAATTGGACATTCTTTTGGTGGAGCAACAGTTATTCAGACTCTTAGTGAAGATCAGAGATTCAGGTAAGAAAATAAGATAGTAGAGCAAGAGAATAGCAAATTATTGGAAGAGGGAGAGTAATAACTCATGTAAGATCTAATTTTTTAAATTAAATTCTTAGTGAAGAAGGGATCTCTTGGAGTTTATAAGGCTATTTTTTTTTTTTTTTGCCTCCATCAAGTACTCTATATACATTTTCCTAGGCTAAAACATCTACTTCTCCTGCTATTAAAATCTCTCCCTACTCCCATATGTTTTCCCTCATTATTTTTGTCTACCCAAGGGCTTAACACTTTTCACTTAAAATTTATCTTTATATAATTTTTGTGACATAATGGTTGTGATAATAATATTGTCATCTTACAGTACTGCCAGACTTCTCCAGTGGGCAGGATATTTTTTAATTAGGTTTTTTTTAAGATGGAGCTGGATCTAAAATTACGATTATCTGCTTAGGATTCATGACCAGACCCCAGTTTTCTAGCTTGCAGGAACCTTTTCTTTCTTGAACTACTTCATTCCAGACTGACGAGATCACATAGGACCAACCGTACAAAGAGTGGGCAGGATCATTTGTGAAACTTCACCTCAGATTTCTTAGAAGTCTATTTCAGTGTAAGAGAATTCTCTTCTTTCATTCATTTAGAAAATGGTCAGGAAACATAGAATAAACTTACTTTTAAAAAGGATGTCAGTTACATTTTCAAATGATATGCTCCATATGTTTTTCTTCAACCCTCAGTTTTTCAGCTGAAGCGCCTCTAAATATAAAGTAATGGGTCCAGTTGTTACTCTGAAAAAGCTATAATAAATACAGTACAAGGTAGATAAAAGCTCTGAAAATCGAGGTGAATTTATTATCCTTTTTCAGATACTTCACAGTATTGAAGAAATTATTATGTATTTTAAAATTTATTTGAATAAAAAATTTTAAGGATATATCATTCAAATGGTTGCAATTCCTAAAAGGCATATAAAGAAAATTAGTATACTTAATTCCAAGTCTGTTGCCATACAAAGCTAATCATATTCCTTTCCCACATTGAAGTATAATACCTGTTGAACCCAATGAGATAATCCATAATAAACTGGTATGGTGTGTGTCCATACCTAGCATTATTAGGAAGTCCTAAATGTTGGCTAGTATGTAATCAACCTTCTTTCATCATTGTCAACAAATATCTACAGATGTGGTATTGCCCTGGATGCATGGATGTTTCCACTGGGTGAAGAAGTATATTCCAGAATTCCTCAGCCCCTCTTTTTTATTAACTCTGAACATTTCCAATATCCTGCTAATATTCTAAAAATGAAAAAATGCTACTCACCTGGTAAAGAAAGAAAGATGATTACAATCAGGTAAGTATTAGTGACTTATTTCATTATCTGAAACAAACTTGAAGCTTGGACAAATATCAGTGGATAGCATTTGGTAACCATTACAGAATTGCTGAATTGGTTGTTTAGACTTTCAGTAAGGAGAGTATTAGATAATCTCAGTTTCTAAGTACATTTAGACTTACTCTTTTTAAAATGGAAATGTTAATGTATATAGTCTAATGTATATAGTCTATAGACTAATATAGCCACTATATTAGTCTGTTCTCACATTGCTATAAAGAAATACTTAAGACCTGGTAATTTATAAAGAAAAGAGGTTTAATTGGCTCACAGTTCTGCAGCCTATGCAGGAGGCATTATGTTGGCATCTGCTCAGCTTCTGGGGAGGCCTCAGGAAACTTATAATTATGGCGGATGGCAGTCGGGGCATGAGCACTTCACATGGCTGGAGCAGGAGGAAGAGAGGGATGGGTGAAGGTACTGCATACTTTTAAATAACCAGGTCTCACAAGAACTATCACAGTGACAGCACCAAGGGGGATGGTGTGAAACTATGAGAAACTACCCCCATGTTCCAATCACCTCCCACCAGTCCCTACCTCTGACACGGGGGATTCCAACTTAACATGTGATTTGGTGGGGATACAGATCCAAACTATATCACTGGTAATTAAAACTAGCATTATACTACATGCTACTTTAAATACCAGAACATGCCTATACATTTTTGGGAGCAGAGCTAGGGGGAAGTATTCCATCATTAGTCTGGGCTAGGAACTCTAAAGAAAAAGTTAGATTACCTATTGAGACCTGCCATATACTTACGTGATGAGAAAGAATATGAATTTATAAATTTCCCAAAGCTATAATGGGGTACTATCAAGTGTTGGCAATCCTTATATCCTGGATGCGAAAAAGAACTCCTGATAAGGTTTTGAACTCTCAGTGAGATATTACAAAGCAAAGGTAGACCTGAACTTACCCCTCTCCTATCTGAAACCTGATTTATTTAGAAGAGAAGAGAAGAGGCAGGAAGGAGACATACAGAGTATAGGCGATAACCACTATGGGCCCAGAGAACAGAGGGGTCTCTTCCAACCGAAAGGGATTCTTAGATGATACTAAAATTGGATTTTTTAAGATCGAGAGAGTTTAGATAGTAAGAAAGCGTTTAGGTATTTCAGGCAAGGACTTCCATTTAGCTTATGTCTATGGTTCGTCTCTCTAATTCTAAAACAGAAATAATACAAATCACCTAACCTTCCCTCAACCCTACTTCCTTACTTGGTTCTCACCTTGTCTTTCTTCTCTTCTCTGCTAGAAACCTTCAAAGAATAGACAATATCAATTATTGCATGTGCTTGTTTCTACTCACTCTTTGACTCTTGTAGTCTAGCTTTCTGGGCCCCCACCAGATGCCAAAGCAAAAGCATTAAAAACCTGCTGCACACCACATCAGCAGCCTCTTCACGGCCTCAACCTTGCTCTCTGCATCTGTTCAACGTTGCTGACCACCCCTCTTCCTGCTCCCTTGGCTACTACGACCCTCCTCTTTGCTGCTTCTCCTCGTCATTTATGCCGCTCCTTCCATTTCTCTTCCTCAGGCCAGTTCTCCACTGTCAGAGCATCCAAGCTTCTGCCTTCAATTCTCTCATAATCCTGCTGTTTATCTTCTTTATGTTTCTGACATTCAAGTTTCCTATTAGAATGTGGGGAATAGTGAGAGGGAGTTAAGTAGAGTTGTTTTGAGCTTAGATAACTATTAAGAATGATGGTTTGTTTATAAGAACCAGCAGAGTGAAGAGCTTTGGGCAGGGCTGGGAAGATGTCTTTTAACTTCACCATATCTTAGCTTGAGACCTGGGAAATCTGTATACAGATGCCTGGCCACAAATTGGATGATTACATAATTTACATGATATCATAGATGAAACATCTGAAGTAGAAGAGATTACAAAGTGAGAAAAGTGTTGGTCTGGCAATAGAATCCTAAGGAATGCCTACATTCAGCCAATGGGAAATGGGTGAAGAGCCAGGGAAGAACACAGAGTGGTTAGGGTCAGAAGGGAAGGTGCAACGTTAAAGAAACAAAAAGAAAAGAAGAGCAAGAAAGCCATTAACTGGCAAATGTCCCAGTGGTGGTAGAAAATGGGCACTTAAAAAAAAGGCCATTCTATTTGATGTTAGGCTATTGATGAATTCAGAGAGAAGTGCAAATGATATTTTTAAAGTGCCTAGAGTTTAATACTGGGAAAGATGTTGTTTGTTTGTTTGAAATCTATTTCCTCTAAGGCTTAAATCTAAAGTGATTTGACTAGCATCAAATACATGGCACGATCAATGGTGAGGGGAGGTGGCAGGTTCTGGCTCTGATTTCAGGGACTTTTCAATACACAACACATTCCAATACTTGGAAGTATTCCTATTCACTAAAAAGCAGGAATCATTCCTTCTAAAATCAAGATGCCAAGCAAGACCAGGATTCTTTAAGTTGTATCTCTACAGGAAAGATGAATATACTCTGGGATCCCTAAACAAACAGCCTGTGACCCTTGAAATACATTTAAGTAGATCAAATTACAAGTTTTATTTCCTTGGTTTTCAGTAAATAGACCAACAAGGTCAGTATCTTTCCTCTACCCTAACTAAAAAAAATAATTTTATTAAACAATGTTACTTTTAAATGTCTTGTTTCTCTTTTCTCTAGGGGTTCAGTCCATCAGAATTTTGCTGACTTTACTTTTGGAACTGGCAAAATCATTGGACGTATGCTCAAATTAAAGGGAGATATAGATTCAGATGTAGCTATTGATCTTAGCAACAAAGCTTCATTAGCATTCTTGCAAAAGCATTTAGGTAAGAAACTAATATTTTTTTCATGACCTAAATAAGATGACTCTCAGGATAAAACTGTCTATCTTAATACAGCTTTAGTACCATTTTAACTATTTCCAGCTGGTTTACAATGTAACAAAGCAGTAAATCTATTTGAAAACAGAAATTTGAGAAAGTCAATTTTGCTGCTTTACATACTGTGTATCATAGAAAGCAAACCCAACTGTTAAAAGCTAACAATCTTCATATGAAGACTGAAGTGGACTGCCACGTTGAGGATACTGACAGCAGGTTGCCTCACTCCTATCCCATTTGCATTCAGCTGCTAAGGCAGCCGTGGGGCAGGTGACACAGAGCACCTTGTCTCTATCATCCTGATGCAACTTGTGTAATTCCTAACTCTATATTGCCACCTAGGGGCACCAAATTGTTTAATGTGCTCAAAAGTTTAATACGTTCATTAATGCTTTATATTTTATAGGACTTCATAAAGATTTTGATCAGTGGGACCGCTTGATTGAAGGAGATGATCAGAATCTTATCCCAGGGACCAACATTAACACAACCAATCCACACATCATGCTACAGAACTCTTCAGGAATAGAGAAATAGGATTAAAGGGATTTTGTTAAAGTCTTGTTCCTAAACTGTCTAAAATTGTGTGTATATATGTACATGAGAGGAAGAGAGAGACTTTTTTTTTTTTTTTTTTTTTTTTTTGAGAAGGAGTTTCGCTCTTGTTACCCAGGCTGGAGTGCAATGGCGCGATCTCGGCTCACTGCAACCTCTGCCTCCTGGGTTCAGGCAATTCTCCTGCCTCAGCCTCCTGAGTCGCTGGGATTACAGGCACGCGCCACCATGCCCAGCTAATTTTTTGTATTTTTAGTAGAGACGGGGTTTCACCATGTTGGCCAGGATGGTCTCGATCTCTTGACGAGAGAGACTTTTAATGTATTTTCCCAAAGGACTCATTTTAAAATATAGGTGATACTATAATGGTGATTGAAGCTTGGGCTAAGAATTTTTTCCCTTTACATGTAAAGAATACAGTATACAATATTCATATCAACCTAAATTTTAATTTTACTAAGATGATTCCTTTTTAGTGTCAAAGTTAAAAACTGCTTTTACATTACTTTGATAGACAAGTAGATTAAAACAGGCAAAATGCCAGTGGAAAACTGTTGCAATGATACAAGACTCCCTATATATATAGTAAAAACAAAATTTCTTGCCTTTTATTCTCTATTCTAGGCAATAGGGTTAGTTTTAGCAGCTTGATATTCTAAGTAGAATTTGGCAGCACTTCTCTTTGACTTCTGGTCTTGGTAACAAAAATTAGATCAAGCAAAAGCCATTGTTTTACACAGGATTGGTGGTACCCCACAATTTCAAATCATGACTAAATGAGGGGTAGAGAAGGGTTAAGAATATTAGAGATAAGATGAAGGCAATGGATTAGAGAAAATAGGTAATTTGGGGCATTTTCTTTAATTCTTTAATTCATTCTACTTACTAAAGAAAGGCTTCATTGAATTGCTTCATTGAAGCAATTCATTCATGAATTTCATTGAATTGTTTCATTGAAGGTATTATAGCTTACAGTAGGGATTCCAGTTATAATACATTACTCACACAAAGGCTGTGAAGGTTAATAAAACATTCAGAATTACATTTAGCTTCTTCATATTTCAATAACTTTAATGTTTTCAATTCTATATGTAGTAGTAAAACAGAATGACATGATTAAATGGAGGTAAAAATATAGCTTAAGAGTTTATACACTTATAAATATGGGAATCATGGAAAATGATTTTATTTCCTAAGAGATATAAAAATGTATACCATTCACTTGGTACCTTAGTCCTATCTTATTGGTTTCAGGTGAAAAGTCACTCATTCTGAGAAATTTGACTTCTGTAGCCATTCAGATTAAATTTTTTTAAATAGGGAGCTAAACTCAGCTTGAAAATGAAGGCTTTCTATAATCTGACCCTAATGCATCTTCTCTGAGCTTTTCTCCTGGCAGTTCACACTATATTGTCTATATGAGTAAGCCAAACGTCTATTCATTATCCCACGAATAAGTAATATACTCATTTACCTCAATTACTTTTAATACAAAACCATCTCCTTTCTACTTACTGAAATCATACCTGGTTTTTAAGGTTCATAATTCTATTTCAATTAGGCTACAGAGTCTGATAATGCTTCATAGACATACACCTTTACTCCAGTCTCATTTACCTTCTCTCTATTCATTGTAGAAGTAAACATTTCAACTGTATGGATGTCCCATTCAACACTTTTTTTTTTTTTTTTTTAACAATCTTTTGTTGGTGGTCCATGCTGATGCTGAAAGGAGAAAATAACTATTGAAAATATCTAATAAGGTTAAAAAGAAATAACCTAGCATAGTGCACAATGAGTATTTTTCAGAAAAAAGAAACAAACATTTACCAAATGCCTACTCCTTTTCAGGGACTTTACATCAATTATTTCCAAAACACTGCAAGAAAGGTTTTATTACCACCACTTTACAGGTGGAGAAGATCAAAGCTCAAAATATTATATAATTTTCCCATGTGACATATCTGTTAAGCAGTATATAGCTAAGCTCTGTTTTCAGAAACTAAGATCTATACTTTGCAAAATCATGTTTAAAGTCACGGGCATTAAAGTTAGGTACGTCTGGGTTTTACCAAGCCTCTGAGACTCACTAGCTAGCAGACCTTAGGCAACTTATTTAGCTTCTCTAAGGAGCTTCAATTTTCTCGCCTATAAAATATGGATAATATTGATATGTACCTCAAAGTTGATGATTAAAGTGAAAAAATACATTCAAAGTACAAGTGACTAATATGTAAGAGCTTACATTTATTACCGTGCTTTCCCCAATCCTCCCTTATAGAGGAGAGAGGGAACCAAGTATGTTTAAGAATTTGACTTCCTTTTTAATAAAATAAGACCATCACATTAATGATAAACTTTATTTAAGGATAAACTTTATTCAAATCGTATATTAGAATACTTCCAAATTCAAACAGAATGTTAGTCAAATGTTTAGACAGACAGGCAAAGCTTCAAAATCAAGACAAAAATTCTGAAGGAGATACCACTAAAACACTATCCTCCTAAGTAATATCAAATAATGTACTTGTCATTAGCCTGTATTTTTTCTATTTTAACTTAAACACTATTTGAAAGGTACCAAAATATTTTTTATTTTTTTGAGACAGAGTCTTGTTCTGTCACCCAGGCTGGAGTGCAGTGGCACAATCTTGGCTCACTGCAATTTGTGTTTCCTAGGTTCAAGTGATTCTCCTGCCTCAGCTTCCCAAGTAGCTGGGATTACAGATGTGCACCACCACACCCAGCTAATTTTTTATAGTTTTGGTAGAGACTGGGTTTCACCATGTTGGTCAGGCTGGTCTCGAACTCCTGACCTCAAGTGATCTGCCCACTTCGGCCTCCCAAAGTGCTGGGATTACAGGCGTGAGCCACCAAGCCTGGCCCAAAACAGTTTTTTGAAATGTAATGTCTTAGTAAACTGTTTAGCAAAATAAATCCTCCTAATGAATTAGAAACATAAAACAATAAAAGGCAAAGGAAAGATCCCAGATTCATATATACAACAGTATCACTATAAATATACTCCACAGTCAACCTGAGACCTATTTTGTTTTCCACCTATCTAAAAGTTTTTGAAAATGACAACTTCTTGTGGTTATATGTTTTCCAATTTCTCAAATACTCTTGGTCTGGGTAAGATGCCACTTGTTCAAGAGCAGCTTCTGACTGGCCACAGCTATAGATCCACAGTTAAATCTCCATCACTTCCAAACCCCTTTTCTAAAACAAAAAAAAAGAAAAACTTCAAACTGAGAAAGAAACATACAAACAAAAGAAATTATTTACATGTGTGTTACAATGACAAATATAATGTTCTTTAAAAGAGGGGGAACAGATGAGTATTCTAATTACTACAGGGCATTATATCTATAGAAATAATGTTTTATTTTCTTCTTAATATTTTAGTTCTCACACTATCTGTACCATCATCAAATCAAGTTTCTCTAAAAAATTATGAAATTGGCTAACTTTATAGTTTGCTAGAATGGTGTTATGAAGGCTGATAACCAATTGGTTCTTTGTCCTTTTTGATTGGTGTGTATTTTCACATGATACTAAAGCTACCATGAGCTGATTTTATTCTCATTGTGCCTCAATTCTAAGAACCACTGCATTATGTATGAACAGGTATGTGCAATACCAAGAACCGGCCAATAATTTGATTCTTACGTAAACTAAAGATTCAGAAATTCCAAGAGATTATTTAACAAAGATCATTTAAATATATGAGCTAATTAACAAAGAAAATTCCTTAAAATACGAATTTATCACATTCATAATTTAACTTTCAAGATTAATTCAATTAACAAATTTCCTATATTTCAAGAAATCCTCATCTTGATTATATATCCTCATAAGTATACTTAAACATTTTTTTTTACCTAAAGTGGTTTTTCTTCCCTACCTCCAAAAAAACTGATAAACCATTTTTGTTTGAGGGTTTCAGCATAACAATATTTTTAAGACTTGGTAATTCCAGGTGGTAAAAGTATTTTGTTTTAAAAACACAAGTTACCTTTCATTGTGGTATCATCCGACGACATGAAGTAAAGATCTTTTCCTACTCTTTGGGATACATCCTAACAAAAGGAACCTTTGAATTACTATTGATTCTTTGTTATAAGTACAAAATAATTAAATCAGAAATGGAACCACAGATAAATGAGAAAATATGTAAACAATAAAATGTATTTCTATCAAAATTATGAAAATCTGATTTTATAATGAAGAATCATGTGAAGTTCGTTTTCTATTCTTCAAATACTCATTTCTCTAGAACATATCCCTGGAGCACTCTACACAGGGAATAAAGTGCCCATTTCCAATTTTTAGCTCCCAAACCCCCAACAACTGTGGTAATTGGTGAAGGAGGGAGGGACATCATTGTTCAAGGGGATGCTACTCAAACACAGTATCCACATAGAGCCACATAGGCTTTATTAAAGGACAATGAAAAGGGAAATATTTCTCCTATATTCCTTTTAATACTAATAGCATCATGTAGGCATGCATTATGTGATACAGAAACTAACAAGATATTCTTATGGTAAAATACAATAACTCATATAAGACACCAAATTTTTTAAAAAAGTAATTAGATTCCTAGATCATAGTGACTTGATGTATCATTAAAAAAAGTCATGCATAATACAGTATTCACTTTGTACGGAAAACTTGCTCATCTGTAGACAAGTATCCTGATTTAAGAGCTTCCTCAAATTTGAGGGAAATATTTAAGTCCCATTAGTAATCAAATAAAAATGTTTAGAGCCTTACTCATAAGTAGTTTCTATATGTCTGCTAAGTGGCTTAGTCAAAGCCAGAGGTAGCTATGTATTTATTTATCTAGATATATTATTTTATGTCTACTTTAAATAGTGCTTTTCTATTTGGCAGGCATAGGGAACTTTATCCAAACTGAATCTTATATGTACGTATGTATGCATTTGGTTGTGGATTCTTCATAACTAATGGATGGAGACAACCCGAATGTAAAAAACATTTTAGTAAATACTGGTGCAAAAAGTGTAGTAGACTGTTATTTTTGACATAAGCAAAAAAGTAACTAACATAAGGTAAAGAGATGTTCAATGATTTTTAATAGTAAAAATTTCAAGTGACCTAAATATCCAATACTGTATGGGAAATGATTTAATACATTATGGCTCACTACTGTCATGCAGCATTATTCAGCTATCAAATGCTGTTTATGGCCTTCTGGCTACAGCCAAGACGGAATAAGCTGACTAAAACCTCTTTCTTTCACTGACTACAATAAAAAATTCTTCTTTTTTTTTTTTTTTTGAAAAATTCTAGATAGAATATAAAAAACTATTCAAAGGCTCCAAAATGAACAGGAACAGGTAGATTGAGAATTTAAGTAAAAACTTTAATAATGACTCACAATAGGAGTGAGTTTCCTTTTCTTTTTTTTACTTCTTTGTCTCCCGATTTCGACCTGAGAGTGGGCCACGTCAAAACTGCCCAAATAGAGTAGACAGTAAAACTCTTGAGAAAAATTTTCCTTTTCTTTTTTTTTGAGATGGAGTCTTGCTCTGTTGCCCAGGATGGAGTGCAGTGGCACAATCGCACAATCTCCACTGACTGAAACCTCTGCCTCCTGGGTTCAAGTGATTCCCCTGCCTCAGCCTCCTGAGTAGCTGGGACTACAGGTGTGCACCACCACTCCCTGCTGATTTTTTTTTTTTTTTTTTTTTTTATATTTTAGTAGAGATAGGGTTTCACCATGTTGGCCAGGATGGTCTCGATCTCCTGACCTCATGATCCGCCTGCCTTGGCCTCTCAAAGTGCTGGGATTACAGGCGTGAGCCACTACGCCCGGCCAAGAAATTTATTTATAGCCAGAGGACTAGGGATAAAGGAACCCTGAATGCTCTTAGAGAGTAAGAAATCCCTTTGGTGTATTGTGGTATTTTTAAATTTTTTTTTATTTTTCTTCTGGCCATGCTCTGAAGGTGGCTAGCCTCAGGGTGACAGCTATGGCAACACAGGTACCTACAAATGTGAGAGATGACCTGTCTCTCTAGCCAGTGGAACCAGAAAAAGAGCTTTGTGTCATCTGGAGAGCAATAGGAGGAGATTGTTTTTGTCCTCTCTTTTCTCTATCTGCTTCACTCTTAAGGCAAGCTCAAACAGAACTGTGTGGTAGAACAGAGGTTGAGAGAAAAATACTGTCTGGCTAGGGGACCAGAAAAAGGGAGACCATTAGAGGCTTGATAGAAGAGGATCCTGGGTGCCAGAAAATGTGGAGGAAATCTTAGAGAGGAAAGGAGTTTAAAATGTTTAACTCCTAATGCTACATATGAACTATAAGTCTCCAGATCGCCCCTGAACTATGCACATGCAGAACAGAGCCAAATAAGTACGGCAAAGTCTTTGACACCTAAGTACTATATAAACCACTGACCAAAGTCCCTGACTACCCTGGGTTGCTTATGTACCAGAAAGACCTGAACAACATAGCAAAGGCTTTGAAAACTAAACTGACAGGAGAATCACCAACTACAGAAGGAGAAAGAGAACATGTGGCATGAATTGAAACCAGCTGACCACCTACTACAACAAAAACTTTTTAACATTCTCCAGATTTTAACAGGACCCAAAGTCTTAGAACATAATATGCAAAACATTCAGGATATAATCCAAAACTATGCAAAATACAAAGAACCAAGGAAAGCTGACAATTTATCTATGGAGAAAAGAAATCAACAGCTGCAAACCCCAAGATGACCAGATATTGAAACTATCAGACGAAGATTGCGAAGTGAGAAGTTCAAGAAGTTCAACAAACCCCAAACAGGATAAACTCAAATGCCCAGCACATCACAATGTCATGGTAAATTGCCCACCATACAGTTTTAAATGAAGAAAAACAGAATATAAAACTATACATAGGATGAAATCTATTGTGTCTAAAATATGTAGATGAAATACTTATATTCCATATAAACAGAAAAATTATAAAAGAAAACCAAACTGGCCAACCGATTTCTCTCTGGATGGGTATACTACAGGTGATTATTACTTTCTCATTTTTAATATCATCATGTTTCCCAGGTTTTCTGTGTCTCATATGTATTTTATAAGACTCATGAACTCTGAAAAATCTTCTAATCAAGGAGTAAAACATTAATAACTAATTTTCTCAAAAGAATACTTGGCATAAAGACCAAAATCATTGATTTTGTTATTCCTGTTTTAAATGTTACAGGATTTTTCTTCTCATTTTTCCAAACACAAGGGCTTTGGAAATAGTTAAATCACCTTTCAAAATGAAGAACAATGCTCTCACTAATTACTATTTATAGAATTCCATACCTTAGGTGGACTCTTATCTAATTTGGGTATGCAATTCCAGACATTCTCAGGGTTCACTATCTCCTCCATACCATTTGAAAAGTTCAAAACCTACAGGAGAAAACATAACATTTTTTTAAGTGTCCAGTTCAAAAAATGAAACTGATTTATGTACCAGAGCAACTGATTTTAAAACTTATTATTATTATTATTATATTTTGAGACAGAGTCTTGCTCTATCGCCCAGGCTGGAGGGCAGCAGCATGATCACAGCTCACTGTGGCCTCGACCTCCTGGGCTCAGGAGATCTGCCCACCTCAGCCTCCTGAGTAACTGGGACTACAGGTGCACATCCACCACACCCAGCTATTTTTTTCTATTTTTGGTGGAGACAGGGTTTTACTATGCTGCCCAGTCTGGTCTCCAACTCCTTGGCTCAAGGAGTTGGCCTCAAGGAGTCCACCTAAGTTGGCCTCCCAAGGGCTGGGATTACAGGCACGAGCCACCACACCTGGCCCTAAAATGAAATACTTTAAAAGACAATTAAAATGATTTTATTGAACTTCAATCTTATGTTTCAAACACCATGCTACTTCAGTTTCCCAAACATATATAGAGTATCTATGACTGGTGATCAAAGATAAAATTTCAACATCAAATAATTCAAAATCTAATGGAGAAAAGACCTCTAAATAGATAATTACAAGAAACTATAGGAGGTACAGACTTTGTAGTAGGGGGTATAGGAATGTAATATGGAAATAAGGCTTTTTTTTTTTTTTTTTTTTTTTTGCGGGGAGCAGGGAAGGTTGAGGACAAGGATAAATTTAGAAAATAATGTCAGTGAACACTCCCTGGTAGAGGCAATGGCTGTAAGTAAATTGGAATTAACCAGTTTGGTAACAGGAGGGAATATGGGTAAAACAGAACTGCATTAGTAAATATATTGTAACAGCAAGCAGATAGTATATGTAAAAGAAGCCAAGCACTTCGATGTCCATTTACTATAAAGTACAAAATATAAAGAATTAGGGCCAAAGAGAGTGTATAAACACTTAACCCTAAAGGACTTCCTAGGCCATGTTAATGAGCTTGACTTTAATGTTCCAGGCCAGTGGCTCTCCAATTTTAATGGAATATGAATGCACATCCTGGAATCCTAATCCCAGAAATTCTGAATCAGCAGGCCAGGCCAAGGCCTAGGAATCTATAATGCAATTTAAAAAATACCCCAGGTAATTCTGGAACAGGTGGTTTTCAAATTACAGAAAAAACAGAATCAACTGGAAGTCTTTAATAAGTTTTACACAAGAATGACGTAGTCAGATTTGCAGTTGCCAAACTTCACCCTGACAGTGTGGACAATCAATTTAAGGAAGACTAGAAGAAGTAAACCAAATAGGTTATTAGAGTAATGCAGTTGTGAAATGACTCAACTAAGGTACTGGCATTAGACATAAAAAGTTCCAACTAAGAGACAAGATGTGTAAAGTGCAGAACTAGGTGACTCACAGAATTTAGAAAGTGTAAGAGAAATCGATGAAAGAGCCTAGGATGATTTCTTGCTAGGATTCTTATATACGGTCATTAAAAATATTTGTGCATTACATCAAATTATCAGGGGGAATAAGCAGGTAAGCATTTGTTCATTCACATTCTCTAGTCTGACAGAGTCTGGTAAAACTTCCTTAACAGTCTGCAAATACATTTGGAGATAAAGTACTTAAACATCACTTACCCTTGTTCCTCCTTCAGCTGTTTCTAAAATCTCACATTTAGACCATGTATTTCCTAGACTTGACCACACAACACATTTAGATCCAACAGTAAAGGCTTTCAGAGGGTAGGTGTTCTGTGGTTGAGCTGCCAAATTGAATTAAGACTCAATGCATATCTCTTAATTCCTTAATGTAACATACACAAGCAAAGTATTTTCCTAATCTGCATTATTTCTATATCATCAATATCATGTAATTAGTACACTGGTATGTCTGTCTCCCTCAATTTTATTTAAAATTCTTCCAGTGCCCCTCCCCATATAATCTGTTACTACCTTCCTAAACCAACCAACCAACCAAACAAAAAATCACCATCATCAGGATGTGAATCTGATTTCTAACATTGAAAATCACTACTAAAATATGGTACTGTTAACACAAGTGGTGTTTTCTGTACTTACAACAGCCATTTACATAGCAAAGCAGCATGTTGCAAGTGAGCATTCTTATCACAGAGTTAATACTATTAATATCTAATGCAAGGGTAATACTTAGATAACTTAAGTGTACCCACAGGATGGAATACAATGCAAAGAAAATATTTTGAAAACACTTTTAAGGGATTAAAATTCAGGATTCAATACTGTATGATAGTATGATCTAAATTGTTTTTAAAACTGCATGTAGTAGACATACACAAGGAGGGTAAATGACAAAAGGAAAATACATTATGGTGTTAACATTGGTCACTTCTTGGTGATTATCATTCTCACTGTTCTATATTTTTCTTATTTTGTACATTGGTTCAAATTTAATAATATAAAAATGCAAATGTATCGCATTCTTTATAAAAAACTAGAGTTACCCATTTAATGTAACAACTCTTAAGTAGCAAAGAAAACAGCAGTAAAAGTCATTTATAAAAAAGTTAATATAATAAATGTTCTCCAAGATTTACTCATGACAACTTTTTTTGATTAATATAGGCTCTCTAAATCTATTTTTTTGTTTGAGGGTTTCTAATGAATTGCAAGATCAATGCATGATACAGTTAAGTCTAAAAGACCCTGTTAAAATAATTTCTACTGTAAATTTATGCCTATAGTAGTGCTTGACAAGGGAATACCAAGTTTTATAAAACTTACCAACACATACCCTCTTGATTATAAATGTGTTTACATTCTAAATGTGATCACCTTTTGGAGACTCACAGATTTTAAGGAGCCAATTTTTAAACACAAAATTAATATTTCAGCATTTCTTCCAGTGTATAGTATTTGGCACTGATTTCACAATATATTTTCCCCAAGTTTAAAATGCGCTTCATAAAATCCAATCTGATTCAATTCCCAGGTTTTTAATTATTCTTACAAAAAATATTTTTTGGAAATCCATATAAGAATCATCCTCTTTCCTTTAAAAGAAATAACAACTTTGGAAAGTAACTATATTAAACTTAAAAGGACACTTTGGGGGGCTGAGGCAGGAGGACTGCTTGAGCCCAGGAGTTCGAGACCAGCCTGGATAACATGATTTACCCCTGTCTCTACAAAAAAATAAAAAAATTACCTGGGTATGGTGGCACATGCCTGTAGTCCCAGCTACCTGGGAGGCTAAGGTGGGAGGACCACTTGAGCCTGGGAGCCAGAGGCTGCAAGTGAGCCAAGATCGCACCACTGCACTCCAGCCTAGGTGACAGAGCAAGATCCTGCCTCAAAAGCAAGAAGAAAAAAAAAAAAAAAAAAAAGGAAAGAAAGAAAAAGAGGGAAAAAAAATTCACATACCTGAGACATGATCTGGTAAATCATTATTGTGCTTGCTTCTATCACTGCTTTCTTCCTCAGAGAAAAAAGGCATCAATGCTGAAATGGCATCCCTGTTTTTATACTCTATAAATTCTTCTTCATATATATTCATTTTAATCTGTGTTTTAGGATCACAATCTGCTCCATGTAGATGCTGCTGGTCATCAAAAGATTCCACACAACTTGACTTTCTCATGTCCTCAGCACACATGGATTCTTGTGCTTTCTGACTAATTCCTAAAGACAAAGAATCCATCTTGTCATCTAAAGGCAGCTGGGCTGTAGGTAGTTCTAGTTCTGGCTGTTTCTCAGCTTCACAGCTGAGAGGAAGCTGCACTGTGAATGGCTCCAGGGTGCCTTCTGTGGCATGGTCTTGGGAGAGTGGCACACTCAGTGGCACGAGACTTAGCTCCTCTTTTTCTTCATCCACCACCAGAGAATTCTGTAACTCAATAGATTCCAGTTCTAAGAATTCTCTTGATTCATCATCAGGAGAAAGTGGCACCTCAAGTGAATTCAGTTCTAGTATCTCCTTTATTTCATTAGCATGTGGCAGTAACGTGTTAAATCCTGTCATTAGGTATTTATCATCAAACTCTGCTTTGTCAATCAGATGGCACTCTACTTCAGCTTCCAGTTCCTCAGCATCAATTTTATTTTTGCAGGGGTTTTCAAAACCTTCACAAATGTTAACAGTTTTAGGGTCGCAGAAGTTACCTGGTTTGGTTTCAGTAATGTTTACATCTTTTTCAGTTCTTTCAGCAAGCTCATCTGTCTGTGGTTCCATATACAATGCTTTATTTTGTACAGCTTTATTACTTAATTTCTTAAGTCCTACATCAAGACAGGAGAACCCAAGAGCCTGCTTTATTTCTGAGCCAGTATTTTCATAGGGAAGAGTACTCTTAGTAATACCAATCTTAGAATATTTCTCCATTTTCTCATTAATACTTTTACCTTTGCTTTTCAAGTTGACAATTGCTAAAGGGATATCACAGACATCCCTTTTGATTTCTAATATTGTTATTTCCAACACATCCTCTGTTATTATTTCATAGAAATAGTCATTTCCCTCTTGAGAGCATATACCTCCTGAAATGTTAAATCCTGAGAGGCAACATGGAAAGGCTTGCATGGGAACCGACAAAAGTTCAGAAGGAATGGCCCAGAGTGCTTTTGGGTCCACACAGTCTTCAATGTTTCCAAAGTCCACAAGCCTGACAGATACAAAATAATCTTCATAAATATTAGTGATAAGTGCCCTATAATAATGTCCATCTTCTCTGTACCTTACTATACAAGGATCTCCAATATGAGGACATGGGATACAATTTCTCCTGTCTACTACCCGTTTTCCAGCAGTCTGTACTTCTACTTCTAAATACTGAAGTTTCTCGGTATCAGCAAACTGACACCAAAAATACTCAGGTCCATCTATCACAGTGGCATAAGCTCTTATCATTTTTGTTTCTGGATTATACCAGTTAAGAAATACTGAAGTGTCAATGTCTAATTTGTTAACAGACTTTGAACTGGCACCTTTAATTACTTGGGTACAAAGTTCTATTTGAGATTTTTCACTGAGAGCATACCTGCTAATCATATCGTCTGCTATGGTCCCGTGTTCATCAGCAAGAATAACTTCCCATCTGTCTCGAAATTTAACAAATTCACATCTTATTACAGCCTCACTGGTCCGCTGGGAAAAGTAATGCATCATTTTCTTAGAATTGTTATTGTCAGGAATCCCAAATCCCTGCAAGGAGCAATGAATACACAATCCTGGCAATACTGCATTAACAAGGTCAAGTCTACCTATTTTGTTAATATGAACCACAGAAACATTGCCATAATCTATAAACTGCACAGACAGAAAGTCATTGGGTTGTTGCTCCTTGATCACAGCACGATACCATAAATTGTCTTCTGGGAAAATAGCACATATCACATCTCCTCGTTGCAAAGGTGGACCTGCATAAGATTTGGGCCTTGTTTTAACACTGTTTAATCTCTCTGAAAGATGATTAATTTCAGATTCGTCTTCTATTAGTTGAACATAAAAGTCTGATAGGTCATTTGCATGAGAAACATACACAGTTGTTTTAAAGCCAGGCATTATAGTTTTCTGTGGGAACTCACAAAATTTCAGAGGAAAATCTTTGTCACATGAATCTCCTATTTTTCTCTCTGAAAGAGTGGCTTCTACTCTTGCTGTTTTCATGGGTGGCTCAGCAGAAATTTCTTTCTTTTCTGTTGACAATGGGAACACTTGACAACTTTTATTTCCCACACTGTCTTGATATTGAGTGACTAACTTTGTTTCCATTAAACTTTGTAAAAGTTTGAGTTCCTTGTATGATGAGTTGATCTTAGGTTTATATGACTCTTCCAACATCTCTTTACTATGTAACTTGTTCTCTGATTGAGTTAAATACTCTGTACATGGCAACTTCATATTCTCATTTTTTTCTGCAAGAGTTTCAGTTGTAGAGAGGAGCAGTTCACTTTCCTTTTTACTATCTTTGTAACTAAGCAGCCCCAACTTCTTATTAATACTAGCACTAATTTGAATATTGTCATCATATAGTTCTATAATTAGTGTTCCATCTGGATCTTTTGCTACAACTAAAGCCTTCAAAGAGTTATCTAAAATAGTCTCCTGAAACCACACCACAACTTCTTCTGGTATATGATCAGGAATATCAGATAATGAACATTTGACAGCTTGCATGGGCAAAAGTAAGACATCATATGCATCATTAGGTATTGGACGCAGATCATCATTTGTTACTACATAAATGTTCCCGAAATCAACAAAGAAGACTTTCTTTGGCTCTTTTTCTATTACTATGCCCCTATACCAGTTTCCATCAGTATACTTGGCAAGGCACAAAGTTCCAGGGTCCAAAGGAGATGTTTTTAAATTCAGCAAAACTTTACTTAATTGTATAATACTACATGACAACTGTTCTAAAATATTTGCATTTCTTGCCAGCTGGCAATAAAATGTCCAAGGGTCATCAACATGCGTTATATACACTAATTCTTCACTTCCAATTTTCATATCATGCGTAGAATAGAAGTAAGAATGTAGCTTAAGAGAGGACTTCAGAGGCTTCTGAAGTTTTACTGGTCTTGCAAGTCTCTTTTCTACCAAGAAATGGCACGCACTGTGAAAGGGTGTTAGCAAATCCACAACGTTAAATAGTTCTTCATCATTAATTGAAGCCAGAGCAAATATTGTACATTTTAATTCTAGATTTGTTTGCCATGCATTATCTACAAATTCATTAAAAGCTTGTATTGCCTTTTCACCCCAAACAAAAGGATTTTGGCCAGTTGGTTGAATTATATTATAAAGACTGCACCTAAAAGCCTGAGCCTTAACCTTGAGAAACTCTTCGCTAATTGAATAAATATTCTGCACAGATACCATTTCTCTGTCCCCATAATCTACAAATATTACATTGACATGCTCCACAGATTGTATCCCACTAATGAGAGCTCTGGACCATTGTCTGTTTACCGTTCGCTTAGCCAAACAAGCACGGGTGGTTCCCTGGTAAGGAGCAGCTGTATTTTTGCAATAGTCCTGAATATTAGACATTAGAGTTTTAAGTGCTTGTATGTTCCTGGTCAGCTGACACCAGAAATAGCCAGGGTTTTCAATATAAGACACTCTGACTTCTACTGTGCTTCCAACTTCCAGCTCTTCTTTACTAGAAGAGCCTGGCTTAATTTCCAAGAAATTCTGTATAACAGGAAAATAAACAGATGCTCTTTTCTGTTTTTCCCGAACAACCAGTTTAGTTGAACCATTTGTCACAACTGTTGTGTCACTCAAAGCTTTTGAAACAGATGTGGTTTTATTCTCTCCCTTGGCTTTCTGTTCTCCTTCTCCTGTCTTGGCAGAAGGTATTTTGTTATTCTCCACAGTAAAATGATTTGAAACGTGCCCTGGGGAGTGGGCATTTACTGGGATATTTTCCCTTGTTTCAAATTCCTGATACTTGGCATATCCAGCTTGGGCAATTACCTTACTAATGTTTTCTTCCCCTGTTCTTGATTCATCAAGAATCTCAATAACATATTGATGATCCTGTTTATCAAGAATATGGATGACTAATTCTTTGTGGAGCACAGTCTTTTTAAAAAAGGAAACTGCCTCTTGGCTCCAAGTTTTTCCTAAAGGCCAAATATCAGCTAGGGTGCACTTCAGAGCCAGTATCGGTAGCTTCCTAAACTGAGGAAGCAGCATCCTTATGTCATACCAGTCCACATTTTCCGAATTGCCTCGGTCAACTAGGAATACATTCACACTCTTGTCATCCAATTTGGTGACTATGGCCCTATAATAGCCATTTTCTTTCCACTTGACACAGCAAAGGTCATCAGGTTCAGGTTTCAAAACTACACCATCCAGCTTACTGGCAGAGGAATAGAAACCACACATTCTCCTCATCAGCTTACTGAAGGTGACGTTGTGTTTCCTCAACCTAATCCAGAACTCAGAAGGATTTTTAACAAACTCTACCTGCGCATCATAGAAGGTATTCATCTTTAACTTGATAGATCTTAAGGCTGGGAGTGAAATCTCTTCATCTACTTCTTCAGCAGGAGACTGAGACTGAGGAGATGTTTCTGTTTCCTCTTCCTCTGTTCCCTGGCTCTGAAGGACTCGGTCAGCCAAGCAACACGACTGTATTCCGAACACACGGTTCAGATTAATCCCATCTTCTCCATACAGGGTGACATAATATACATGCTCAAAGGAGCAATAAAATTCAATCTTTGCATTCACTGCCTGGCCCAATATCAGTGCCTTCAGGTCACCGACCTGTGACCGAGACCAGCCTCTCCCACTGTCCCAGAGTCCATACAAAGCACAAGGGTAAGTCACCACTGGCATTCGAAAATATTCAGGCAGCAAGTACCGAAGGCTGCTGCAACTCACTAACTCCTTCCTTCCATAGTCCACGTGAAGCACCTGAGCACAGCGCTGAGGCCGAAAAGTCTCAAGCAAGAGCGCTCTATACCAATGTCCATCCAGGCCACAGGATGCACACGGAGAGCCCGGCTTGTCTGGGCTCTCCTCCCTCTCCTCCCAGGTGACGCTAGTAGAGTTCTCATCCCCTGTCCCGGTGGAACCCCGGTATACCTGGGCCATGCCCTCAGAGAGGCAATGGATCTCCTGTGAGAGGCTGCGGAGCTGGCAGTGAATGCGGTGGGGATGGCACACTTGGGTTACGACCACGGGCTCCGTCACGCCGAGCTGCAGCTGGGGATAGAAGTAATCCAGGCCAGGCTGTTTTTGCTTGGGCGGGATTCGCGAGAGAACCGGAACCCCGGGGCCCACGCTAGCAGAGGCAGCTGAGAGATAGCGCTCCAGCAGCAAGCGGAAGAGGCTGTCGGGTACCCTCCGAGCCAGGCCCAACTCCCCCATCTGTTGGAACACCTCTGGCACCTCCAGGAGGACCAGGCGATGGAGCAGCAGCACGTCCAGGACGCACCCGTGCACCTCCTTGCCCTGAAGGTTGCTCAGGAAGTCCAGGGCGTCGGCGGGCCAGTGCTGCGGTTCGCCAGCGCCCGCGCCGCAGCCTGCCGGCACCAGGCCCGCCAGCACGCAGCCCAGCACCTCCGAGGGCAAGTGGAAGAACTCGCTGCGCCCCGGCGCCAGCGAGCCTGCGCCGGCAGTGATGGTGCGGCCCTCGTCCAGCAGGAAGACGCGGCTCTCCTGCGCCTGCCGGCTGACCACGCGACAACGGTGCCACAAAAGCCCCACCTGCACCAGGCACAGCTCGCCGGGCGACGCCGAGGCGCTGCCTAGCGCCCACTGGCCGCGCGTGGCCGCCGCCTCCTGGATCTCCCGGCTCAGCCGCAGGTACTCGCCCCGCCGCTCGCCCACCAGTCCCCACAGCTGCACCGGGATCACGTCGGGATGCACGTCCACGAAAGACACCCGCAGGGCCAGCGAGGCCCCGGGCGCCGGCAGCCCAGGCGTCGAGCACATCTTGACCGCCCCCACTTCCGGAAAGTCAGAGCCGCGAAATCCTCCGCGCCGCCGGAAGGTGAGTCCCAGCCAAATTAGGCTCAAAGGACCCAGGGGACGGGAAGGACGCCCGGCGAGGCGCCTCCTCGGCAATGCTCCTGTCGAGGTGCCTCCGGCACTCGCGCCGGCTGACTGGTAAGACACGGTGGTCCCACCAACCGCCGGAAGTTGCGCCGCCCGGCACGCATTTACTGCGCGCGGCGCCGCCATTTCCGGCCGCGGGGAGTGGTCGGGCCGAGTGGAGGCCTGGGGTTGGCCTGACGCCTTAGGGCCCGAGGGACTTGGAGAGACATTCAGGAAGCCCTGAGGTGGGAGGTTTGGGACACAACCTGAGTCTGCGCAGAGCGCCTTCTACTCTGGAGGCCACTTGTGACGGCCTGGCACAGGGCTGTGGTGAGGACCGATTAGAGAGGGATTTCCTTTTTCGTCCTCCCAACTACCAGGGATTGAGCACTGAGGGTCAGGCACGATGCTAGCCAGTGGCGTCCCGGCAAGAAACCAGATCGAGAAACGCAGAAGCCAAAGGCACATTCCTAAGCGTTAAGGCCCGAACCCTCAGAGGGCCCTGGACCCTGCAGGGCACGTGTGCTCCTGTGGCTCAGTGTGTCCGTGGACAAGCAGGTGCTCAGCCTCTATTTTTTAACCGTTTTATCATCTGAATTGATAGAGTTATGAGGTTAAAATAATGTATGAAAGTATATAGCGACTAGTACATATTTCCTTTCCCACACTTAGCTGATATGGGTTCCTTTGCTGTTTAACTCTGGCATCCAAATTTGGAGGGCATTTTTCATTTACTCACGGAGCTAGCACAGAACTGGATTCGTAAAAGGAGGCCAGGAGGAATGGAATCAACATTCCTTCAAGCCCCTGCTGTATCTAAAAAATCTTACCAGGATAACCCTTTGAGGCCTCCATTTGTTAAATGTCCATACCGCTATTTGGAATGAAAAAATGCAGGCAAACTTTGAGAAGTTTCCAGGATATGTCTACATTAGATTTTTGTTCATTTGCAAAGTTAGGAACATCACTGGAAGCTTCTAACGGTTCACCTGGACTTTTCCTTTCACTCCATGTTTCGAAATGTCATTAAATACAGTAAGGCAGTGCTTAAAATGACCCTAGCCTAACTGTAAATCTCAGTGTCTTCAGTATGTCCAGATTACAGGCAACCATGTGCTTCCACATCACCCTATGCTGCTTTTTCACGGCACTTTTCACATTGTGTGGCAACTGTCTGATCTCTATCATCCTGCTAGCCGACAGGTTCCGTTTGGCAAGTACCATTTATTGGGCTCTTGGAATCTAGTTTGGAGTGGAGGCAATTAATATTTGCTAAATGAATATGAATGAATGAATGAATACAATTTCTTTACAAGCTTTGGCTTACTCCTGATGAACTCATCCTTCAAAATTCAATTTTCCCATTTTTCTAATTGTTTCTTATTCATTATGGAAGAAAAACGTTTGATTAAAAAACATCTAGCAAGACTTACCTCAAATATCTCTTCCTCATAACTCTACTATTCATCCTGGCAGAACTGATTATTCCTTTTTTTTTTAAACATCCTTCTCTATTATCTATTATATTTTGTAGCTCTCTACCTACCACAGTCTCCTTCTACCACAATAGGAATATCTTGAAAGCAGGAACTCTTCTCATTTATTTTTATGTTCTCGATGCCTAGCCAGTGCTGAACAATTAACATCCAGTAAATTTTAACAAAAGAGTAAGCAATCTAACACTATGCCCTTTACATTGGAAAGAAGGAATTCATTATAAAATGGTCTTAGGATTTCTTGAAATTGTTTTATCATCATCACATGGAATAACGGAGACTTCAATCCATCCTCTATTTCAGGTTCATGTAGTGTAACCAAACTCTTACATAGACTATAAGATTGTAAATATTAGGAATTCTTTTTTCTATTTAATTTGTCCTTCAACCTCCTTCCATGGCTCATGGCCTTAATCCTAGGATGTCAGGGTGTATCATGTGGCCATTATGAGACGATCAGAGTCTTTTCCGAAAACCCATCAACTCAGATGGTTTCCAATGTATCCCACCTTTTCTGTAGCTGGAGCAAATAGTATTCTGTTTTGCTCTGTTTTGGACAGGAACTTGGGTTATTTTTAAAAATCAGGTCATTGCGCTGTGAAGATTAAGGTCCCCTCATATATCCCCCATACTATATTAAGCAAAATAACTTGAATTTTATAATTAAAAAAAACTTCCTCCTATTATTCTTGAGAGGCCCTTGGTTTCGGAAAAGAAGGGAGAGGTGTAGGGCTAAGGGCCCCACAGGGTCGTGGGTTGTCCCTTAGAGACAGGACACAGAAGTACAAAGAAAGTACAGCTGGGCTCAGGGGGGCCACACCACCTATAAGTGGAGACAGGTGAGGCCCCGAATGTCCAGAGGCATCAGTATTTATTGTGTATAGGTTAAGGGGCAGGGTAGTGAGTGAAGTCATTTTTAAGGATAGTGATAGGGCCGTGAGCAATAAAACAAGGGGTCCACCCCCATTAGGTCACCTAGGCTAGGAGGTGGACAGTGCGCAGCAAGGGGTCCACCCCCATTAGGCCATCAAGGAAAGGAGGTGGGCCGTGTGCAGTAAGAGGTCCACCCCCATTAGGTCACTGAGGCATGGAGGTGGGCCTTGCGCAGTGAAGAGGGTGCAGTGTGCAGTAGGGCATGCTACTCCTAAGACTGTAAGAGGATGCTTAAGTCACACAGCAGTGGCAGAAATATCAGGGTGTACCACCACCTGTTGACAGCTTCCAATGAGTTCTATAGGAGGATGCTTTTGAGCTAGCACAGTAACAAGAGCTGATAAAGTTCACAGTCACCAAAGTGCAATTATCTGGAGGGGTTTTGAGCCCTAGAGTGCTTGAGGGATTGCTGGTCTGAGGACAGCCTTCGTCCTACAATTCCATCAGGAGTAGTGGCTCTTGCCCTAAGCCTGCCGTACAGTGGATATTTGGGCCATGGATTCTTGTCCTGGTATAACTGTTTTCCCCTAAATCATGCTCTGCACCGTGTCTGCTCTAGACATTCCTCCGACTATAAGCTGCTTATTCCTTAATTCATGCTGTGTACTGTGTCTGCTCTAGGCATTCCTCCAATTATGAATTAAGATATAGTTTTATATATATATATATATATATATATATATATATATATGGAAATAACTGAGTGGTAAGACTATAAACTGAGATATTGTTTAAGCTCTAATTCTATAAACTAATATATGATTATTTATAAAGGATTATATAAGAGGAAATAACTGAGTAGTAATCACTGTAAACTGAGATAGTCTTCAGGCACTAATTGTGCCAGGATTTTGCTTAGCTGTCCTTCCTCAGTGCCTGCATGGGGGGTTACCCACAAGAGGGGATGTTCTTTTCCTAATACAAACATGTAAAGGATAAAGGGGGAAAGGATAAGGCCAGGGATGGAATGTGTATGACAGGTGTTTGAATAATAATTGTGAGCCACTTCAATATTTTTTATGGAAACAAGATGCAGGAAAATTGGGCAAAACAAATAAATCATATTTAATTTTTGCTATCTTAGACCTGTGTATATAGAGAACTATAAGCAGAAATGCAGTATACTGTACAATCTATAGTTTTTTACTACTAGTTGGCCTTGTTTAAAGTTGCTTAGAAAAATTAACATTCACTGGATATTTTTAGAAAATAATTCAAGTAAGAAATACCCTGTTAGGAGAATGAAAAAGACAAACTACAGATAGGGAGAAAATATTTGCAAACCATATGTCTGACCTAGGACTTGTAGCTATAATATATAAACGACCCTCAAAACCCAATAGTAAGAAAATCAATTTGAAAATGGACAAAATATATGAAATGGCATTTCACTGAGGAGGATATACAAATGACAAATAAGAATCTGAAAAGATTCTCAATATCATTAGCTATTAGACAAAAAAAAAAACACACATTGATAGATCACTACATGCCATTGATAATGACTAAACTAATAAATAGTGATAACACCAGTACTGGCAAGAATGTGAATAAACTGCATCACTCATGTTGCTGGTGGGAATGTAAAATGGTACAGCCACGTTTTAAAAACTATGTACTTCCCATATGACTGAGAAATTGCAGTTAGGCATTTATCCCAAAGAAATGAAAACATGCTCATGCAAAAACCTGTACATGAATGTTAATAGCAACTATATTCCTAATAGCCCTAAACTGGATACAACCTAAATGCCCTTCAATGGGTAAATTGTTAAACAAACTGTGGTACATCAATACCAAAGGGTCCTACATGGCAGTAACAAGAAAAATGAACTATTGGTATGTGCAACAGCTTAGGAAGGTTCTCTGGAGAATTTTATTGAGTGAAAAAAATAGCAAAACATTACATACTGCATTATTCTATTTATGTAATATTCTTAGATTAACAAATTTATAAAGATGGAGAAAAGATAAGTGGCTTCCAGTAGATAGCGATGGGGGAGAAAAGAGATGAATGTGCCTGTAAAGGGATAGCATCAGTCATGGGCTGATGAACAGTTCTGTATCTTGTGTGTAGTGATAGTTATCAAAGCTACACAAAAGTGATGAAATTGCTTGGAATGACACAGACACACACACACACACACACACAGACACACACACACACACACACAGAAAGAGAGAAATATGTGCTTGTAAATGAGACTTTGGAATCCGTGGATTGTACCAATGTCAATTAGTTTTGTGTGTAACAGTAATGGTGCATCCTGTAAAGGTTTTGAAACTTTATGAAAATCTAAAATTATGTAAAAATAAAAAGTTTTTAAAAATTCTAAGAAATTAAGATTCCAGTGTCCCAAGATAAAATTTTATTAGAATACATACACAGACAACTCGAGACCAGATGATCCTGGGGGCAATGAGAGTAGAGAGAGCATAGGCCTTTGAGTTACAGCAGGATTAGCTTCCATTTGTAAAAGCCCCGTGACACAGGCAAATCATTTACCCTTACACTTTGGTTGTGAGGACTGCATGAATTAACGTAAATATAGTTAACATGTTTGCATTAAATAAATACTTGAGATGCAACAAAACATAGTGGGAAAAGGAAGGGCTTTATATTTGCAAGTCCCTGTTTATCATCTCAGGGTGACATGGATAATACAATGTTCTGAGTTAGGTTATTCATCTGTAAAAATGGAACAATACTTATATATGAAGACCAAATGAGCCAATATGGGTAAAAGATCCTTCACAGTAAACATGTAATAAGTTGTAGTTATTAGTAATATGAACGAAATAAAAACTTAAAAATATGTTCTCTCCTAGGATTCTTAAAAATTAAAAATCTTAAATTGGGTTTTTAAAAAATTTGATCTATTTAGTCAATTTTTGCACAGTAAAACTCAACCCTTTTATATTGTACAATTTGATGATATTTTAACAAATGTTTATAGTTTTATTCCCTTAAGTAGTGTCTTTTGAAGAAAAAAGTTTGTAATTTTAATGAAATCAAATTATTAACAAATTTTTCTTTTCTAAATGGTAGTTTGTTTTGTTGTTATTGTTCAAAGAAATCTTTTCCTAACCCAAGGTAAAACAAAACAAAACAAAACCTGACAAAAACAAACTTTCAGTGTTTTTGTTTAGAAGTTTTATAATTTTAGCTCTTGTATTTACGTCTATAATTAATTTTAAATTAACTTTTGGTAGTGAGGTAGGGTTGAGGGTTTTATTTTTTCATATGAATATCCAATTGTTATGGTGCCATTTGTTGACTATACTTTCCAGATTAAATTATCTTGGTGTTTGTGCCAAAAATTAATTGACCATATGTATGTGAGTTTATTCTTTGACTCTTTGTTGCGTTCCATCAATCTATATATCTGTCTTTGTGCCATTGTTTTGATTTTCTAAACTGCTTTTTTTCCCCCATTTATTTATTTTATTGAATTTTAGGTTTAAAAGCCAATTTTTAAATGAGATAATATGAATCCTCTAACTTTGTTATTTTTCCTCAAAATTGTTTTGGCTACTTAAGGTCTTTTATTTTCTATATGTATTTTAGAACATACTTGTTAATTTCTGCAAAAAATTAAAAATATTTTGGGGTTTTATTAGAATTGCATTGTAGATAGAGATCAATTTGATGAGAATTAACTTTGAAGCAATGTTGAATCTTTTAATTCATGGACACAGTTCATCGCTCTATGAAAATCTTTAGTTTCTCTCAGCAATGTTTTAAATTTTTCAGTGAACAAACCTTGGACATATTTGTTAGATTTATCCCAAGTTTTTAATGTTTTATGCTATTGTAAATAATATTAATTTTAAATATTTTAGTCCCCAGTTTTTCATTGCCAGTATACCAAGATATATTTTTGTATATTGGCCTTATATCTTATAAATGTGCTTGGACTTCATTAGTAGTTCTTGTAACTTTTCGTAGATTCCTTGGGATTTTTTTTATACATAGTTATATCATCTGTAAATAAGGCAGTTCTATGTCTTTTAACATGTGTGCCTTTTATTTCCTTTTCGTGCTTTACTGAAATGGTTAAGAACTTCAGTACAGATTAGAATAAAATGGTTAGAACTGATATTTTGGTTTTGCTTCTGATTTAAGGAGAAAGTCTTTCACCAATACAATGTTAGCTACAGGCTTTACTTAGATCCTTTTTATCAGGTTGAGGAAGTTTCCTTTTTTTGCTATGTTATTGAGAATTTTTATCATCAAATACTATTGAATTTTATCAAAATACTTGTTCACATCTTATTGATGTATGTTTTGTCTTTTTTTGTGTGTGTTAATTGGGTGAATTATATTGATTTTTTAAGATGTTGAACCAATTTTGTATTTCCAGGATAAACCTCACTTATTCATAATGTATTATATTTTATATAAGCTGGATTCAATTTGCTAATATTTTTTAACATCTATGTGCAGGGATTTTTAAATTTTCTGTTTATTGTCATAAAATATACGTAAAACAAACCTTACCATTTAAACCATTTTTTTTTCTTTTTTTAATTGCATTTTAGGTTTTGGGGTACATGTGAAGAACATGCAAGATTGTTGCATAGGTACACACATGGCAGTGTGATGTGCTGCCTTCCTCCCCATCACCTACATCTGGCATTTCTCCCCATGCTATCTCTCCCCACCTCCCCACCCCTCGCTGTCCCCCCCCATTTCTCCCCAGCAGACCCCAGTGTGTGATGCTCCCCTCCCTGTGTCCACGTGTTCTCATTGTTCAACACCCACTTATGAGTGAGAACATGTGGTGTTTGATTTTCCGTTCTTGTGTCTGTTTGCTGAGAATGATGGTTTCCAGGTTCATCCGTGTCTCTACGAAGGACACAAACTCATCATTTTTGATGGCTGCATAATATTCCATGGTGTATATGTGCCACATTTTCCCTGTCCAATCTATCATCGATGGGCATTTGGGTTGGTTCCAGGTCTTTGCTATTGTAAACAGTGCTGCAATGAACTTTCGTGTGCATGTGTCCTTATAGTAGAACGATTTGTAATCCTTTGGATATATACCCAGTAATGGGATTGCTGGGTCAAATTGAATTTCTATTTCTAGGTCCTTGAGGAATCGCCACACTGTCTTCCACAATGTTTGAACTAATTTACACTCCCATCAACAGTGTAAAAGTGTTCCTATCTCTCCACATCCTCTCCAGCATCTGTTGTCTTAATGATGTGCCATTCTAACTGGCGTGAGATGGTATCTCAATGTAGTTTTGATTTGCATTTCTCTTATGACCACTGATGATGAGCCTCATGTATGTCTTATTTTGTAAAGTGTCTGTTGATATCCTTCGTCCGCTTTTGAATGGGCTTGTTTGTTTTTTTTCTGGTAAATCTGTTTTAGTTCTTTGTAGATTCTGGATATCAGCCCTTTGTCAGATGGGTAGATTGCAAAATTTTTTTCCCATTCTGTTGGTTGCCGATTCACTTTAATGACTATTTCTTTTGCTGTGCAGAAGCTGTGGAGTTTGGTTAGGACCCATTTGTCTATTTTGGCTTTTGTTGCCAATGCTTTTGGTGTTTTGGTCATGAAGTCCTTGCATATGCCTATGTCCTGAATGGTTTTGCCTAGATTTTCTTTTAGGGTTTTTATGGTGTTAGGTCTTTTGTTTGAGTCTTTAATCCATCTGGAGTTAATTTTAGTGTAAGGTATCATATGGGGTCCAGTTTCTGCTTTCTGCACATGGCTAGCCAGTTTTCCCAACACCATTTATTAAACAGGGACTTCTTTCCCCATTGCTTGTTTTTGTCAGGTTTGTCAAAGATTGGATGGGGGTAGATGTGTTTTGTTGCCTCCAAGGCCTCTGTTCTGTTCCATTGGTCTATATCTCTGTTTTGTTACCAGTACCATGCTGTTTTGATTACTGTAGCCTTGTAGAATAGTTTGAAGTTCGGTAGTGTGATGCCTCCCGCTTTGTTCTTTTTGCTTAGAATTGACTTGGCTATGCAGGCTCTCTTTTGGTTTCATATGAAGTTTAAGATGTTTTTTCCAGTTCTGTGAAGAAGGTCCTTGGTAGCTTGATGGGGATAGCATTGAATCTGTAAATTACTTTGGGCAGTATGGCCATTTTCATGGTACTGATTCTTCCTAACCATGAACATGGAATGTTTCTCCATCTGTTTGTGTCCTCTCTTATTTCTTTGAGCAGTGGTTTGTAGAATTCCTTGAAGAGGTCCTTTATGTTCCTTGTTAGTTGTATTCCTAGGTATTTTATTCTCTTTGTAGCAATTGTGAATAGGAGTTCACTCTTTATTTGGTTCTCTTTAAGTCTGTTATTGGTAAAGAGGAATGCTTGTGATTTTTGCACATTGATTTTGTATCCTGAGACATTGCTGAACTTGCTTATCAGTTTCAGGAGATTTTGGGCTGAGACGATGGGGTCTTCTGGATATACAATCATGTCATCTGCAAATAGAGACAATTTGACTTCCTCCTTTCCTATTTGAATACCCTTTATTTCTTTTTGTTGCCTGATTTCTCTGGCTAGAACTTCCAATACTATATTGAATAGGAGTGGTGAGAGAGGGCATCCTTGTCTAGTGCCAGATTTCAAAGGGAATGTTTCCCGTTTTTCCCCTTTTAGTATGATATTGGCTGTTGGTTTGTCATAAATAGCTTTTATTCTTTTGAGATACATTCCGTGAATACCTAGTTTATTGAGGGTTTTTAGCATAAAGGGCTGTTGAATTTTGTCAAAGGCCTTCTCTGCATCAATTGAGATAATCATGTGGTTTTTATCTTTGGTTCTGTTTATGTGGTGAATATGTTTATAGACTTAACGTATGTTGAATCAGCCTTGCATCCCCAGATGAAGCCTACTTGATCATGGTGAATGAGCTTTTTGATGTGCTGTTGCAATCCGTTTGCCAGCATTTTATTGAAGATTTTTGCATCTATGTTTATCATGGATATTGGCCTGAAGTTTCCTTTTCTTACTGAGTCTCTGCTGGGTTTTAGTATCAGGATGATGTTGGTCTCATGAAATGATTTGGGAAGGATTCCCTCTTTTTGGATTATTTCGAATAGTTTCAGAAAGAATGGTACCAGCTCCTCTTTATATGTCTGGTAGAATTCAGCTGTGAACCCAATTGGAACTGGGCTTTTTTTGGGTGCTAGACTCTTAAGTGCTGCCTCAACTTCAGACCTTGTTATTGGTCTATTCCGGATTTCGACTTCTTCCTGGTTTAGGCTTGGGAGGATGCAAGTGTTCAGGAAGTTATCCATTTCTTCCAGGTTTACTAGTTTATGTGCATAGAGTTGTTTGGAATAATCTCTGATGACGGTTTGTATTTCTGTGGATTTGGTGGTGATATCCCCTTTATCATTTTTTATTGCATCAAATTGGTTATTCTGTCTTTTCTTTTTTATTAATCTGGCTAGTGGTCTGTCTATTTTGTTGATCTTTTCAAAAAACCAGCTCCTGGATTTATTGATTTTTTGAGAGTTTTTGTGTCTCTATCTCCTTCATTTCTGCTCTGATCTTAGTTATTTCTTGTCTTCTGCTAGTTTTGAGTTTTTTCATCTTGTTCCTCTAGCTCTTTTAATTTTGATGATGGGGTGTCGATTTTAGATCTTTCCTTGCTTCTCATGTGGCAATTTATTGCTATATATTTTCCTCTAGACACTGCTTTAAATGTGTCCTAGAGATTCTGGTATGTTGTGTCTTCGTTCTTATTGATTCGAAGAACATCTTTATTTCTGCCTTCATTTCATTGTTTATCCAGTCAACATTCAAGAGCCAGTTGTTCAGTTTCCATGAGGCTCTGTGTTTCTGAGTTAGTTTCTGAATTCTGGGTTCTAACTTGATTGCACTGTGATCTGAGAGACTGTTTATTATGATTTCTATTCTTTTGCATTTGCTGAGGTGTGATTTACTTCCAATTATGTGATAAATTTTAGAGTAGGTATGATGTGGTGCTGAGAAGAATGTATATTCTGTGGATTTGGGGTGGAGAGTTCTGTAAATGTCTATCAGGTTTGCTTGGTCCAGGTCTGAGTTCAAGTCCTGGATATCCTTGTTAATTTTCCGTCTGGTTGATCTGTCTAATGTTGACAATGGGGTGTTAAAGTCTCCCACTATTATTGTGTGGGAGTCTAAGTCTCTTTGTAAGTCATTAAGAACTTGCCTTATGTATGTGGGTGCTCCTGTATTGGGTGCATATATATTTAGGATCATTAGCTCTTCTTGTTGCATTGATCCTTTTTCCATTAATGTCCTTCTTTGTCTCTTTCAGTCTTTGCTGGTTTAAAGTCTATTTTATCAGAGATGAGAATTGCAACTCCTGCTTTTTTTTGCTCTCCATTTGCTTGGTACATCTTCCTCCATCCCTTTATTTTGAGCCTTTGTGTATCCTTGCATGTAAGATGGGTTTCCTGGATACAGCACACTGATGGGGTTTGGCTTTTTATCCAATTTGCCAGTCTGTGTCTTTTGATTGGGGCATGAAGCCCATTTACATTTAGGGTTAATATTGTTATGTGTGATTTTGATCCTGCCATTTTGATGCTATCTTGCTGTTTGCCTATTAGTTGATGCAGTTTATTCATTGTGTTGATGCTCTTTACCATTTGGAACATTTTTGGTGTGGCTGGTACTGGTTATTTCTTTCTTTGTTTAGTGTCTCTTTCAGGAGCTCTTGTAAAGCAGACCTAGTGGTGATGAAATCTCTAAGTACTTGCTCATTCACAAAGGATTTTATTTTTCCTTCACTTATGACGCTTGGTTTGGCTGGATATGAAATTCTGGGTTGAAAGTTCTTTTCTTTAAGGATGTTGAATATTGGCCGCACTCTCTTCTGGCGTGTAGGGTTTCTGCTGAGAGATCTGCTGTGAGTCTGATGGGCTTCCCTTTGTGGGTAACCCGACCTTTCCCTCTGGCTGCCCTTAGCATTTTTCCTTCATTTTAACTTGGTGAATCTGACGATTATGTGCCTTGGGGTGGCTCTTCTTGAGGAATATCTTTGTGGTGTTCTCTGTGTTTCCTGGACTTGAATATTGGCCTGTCTTGCTAGGTTGGGGAAGTTTTCCTGGATAATATCCTGAGGAGTATTTTCCAGCTTGGATTCATTCTCTCCGTTATATTCAGGTACACCTATCAAACATAGATTAGGTTTTTTCACATAGTCCTGTATTTCTTGGAGACTTTGTTCATTCCTTTTTACCCTTTTTTCTCTAATCTTGCCTTCTTGTTTTATTTCATTGAGTTGATCTTCATCCTCTGATATCCTTTCTTCTGCTTGTTCAATTCAGCTGTTGAAACTTGTGTATGCTTCCCGAACTTGCATTTTTCAGCTCCATCAATTCACTTATATTCCTCTCTAAGTTGTTTATTCTCGTTAGCATTTCATAAAATCTTTTTTCAAGGTTCTTAGTTTCTTTACATTGGGTTAGAACATGTTCTTTTAGCTCACAGAAATTTCTGATTACCCACCTTCTGAAGCCTGATTCTGTCAATTCATCACAGTCATTCTCCATCAGGCCTTGTTGCCTTGGTGGTGAGGAGTTGTGATCCCTTGTAGGAGGAGAGGCGTTCTGGTTTCGGGTGTTTTCATCCATTTTGTGCTGGTTTCTTCCCATCTTTCTGGATTTATCCACCTGTTGTCTTTCTGGTTGTTGACTTTCAGATTGAGTCTCTGAGTGGATGTCCGGTTTGTTGATGATGAAGTTATTTCTTTCTGTTTCTTAGTTTTTCTTCTAACAGTCAGGCCCCTCTGCTGTAGGACTGCTGAGGTCCACTCCAGGACCTTCTTGCCTGGGGATCACCTGCAGTGGTTTCAGAACAGTAAGGGCTGCTGCCAGTTTCTTCTTCCACTATCTTTGTCCCAGAAGGATACCCGCCAGATGTCAGTCTGAGCTCTCCTTTATGAGGTGACTGTTTGGATATACGGGGGTCAGGGAGCTGCTTGAGGAGACAGTCTTTCCTTTATAGGAGCTCAAGTGCTGAGCTGTGAGCTCCGTTGTTCATTCAGAGCTGCTGGGCAGGTATGTTTAAGTCTGCTTCAGTAGAACTCATAAATTCCCTTTTCCCCAGGTGCTCTGTCCCAGGGAGTTAGGGCATTATTTATGAGTTTCTGTTGTGCTGCTGCCTTTTTTCAGGGCTGCCCTGCCCAGTGAAGGGAGCCTAGTCACTGTCTGCTTGCAGAGGCTTTGCTGAGCTGCTGTGGGCTCTGCCCAGCTGCTGTGTGAACCTCCCTGCAGTTCTGTTTATATGGGTATAGTTAGAACTGCCTCGGCAATGGTGGCCCACGTCTATAATGGCGGACTCTCTCTGTAATGGTGGGCTGCCTCAGCAATGGCAAACTACCTCCATAGTGGTGGACTGCCTTGGTAATGGCAGATGCCCCTTCCCCACAGAGCTGGACCATCCCAGGTTCAGCTGTGCTTGCTGTCAAAATCTCAATCCAGGGCGTTTCTGATTGCTGTTATTTTGTGAGGGTGGGACCAGCTGAGCCTGATCTCCTGGCTCCCTGCCTCAGAGCCCTCTTTTTTTTATTTTAGTTGAATGCTCGACCCTGTCTCCCAGGTGTTCCAGTAGCCTGTTGAAAAGGCGCCGGGATCTGATTTCCCATGCGGCAACCCACTGTGCCAGCTGAAACAGCCACGCTGAGATTCATGGCGCTTTTTTTCCCCCCATTTATTTATTTTATTGAATTTTAGGTTTTGGGGTACATGTGAAGAACATGCAAAATTGTTGCATAGGTACACACGTGGCAGTGTGATTTGCTGCCTTCCTCCTCTCCATCACCTACATCTGGCATTTCTCCCCTTGCTATCTCTCCCCAGCTCCCCACCCCCCACCATCCCTCCCCTATTTCCCCCCAACTGACCCCAGTGTGTAGTGCTCCCCTCCCTGTGTCCATGTGTTCTCATTGTTCAACACCCGCCTATGAGTGAGAACATGCGGTGTTTGATCTTCTGCTCTTCTGTCAGTTTGCTGAGAATGATGGTTTCCAGGTTCATCCATGTCCCTACAAAGGACCCAAATTCATCGTTTTTGATGGCTGCATAATATTCCATGGTGTATATGTGCCACATTTTCCCTATCCAGTCTATCGTCGATGGGCATTTGGGTTGGTTCCAGGTCTTTGCTATTGTAAACAGTGCTGCAATGAACATTCGTGTGCACGTGTCCTTATAGTAGAATGATTTGTAATCCTTTGGATATATACCCAGTAATGGGATTGCTGGGTCAAATGGAATTTCTATTTCTAGGTCCTTGAGGAATCGCCACACTGTCTTCCACAATGGTTGAACTAATTTACACTCCCACCAACAGTGTAAAAGTGTTCCTATTTCTCCACATCCTCTCCAGCATCTGTTGTCTCCAGATTTTTTAATGATCGCCATTCTAACTGGCATGAGATGGTATCTCAATGTTGTTTTGATTTGCATTTCTCTGATGACCAGTGATGATGAGCATTTTTTCATTTGTTTGTTGGCCTCATGTATGTCTTCTTTGGTAAAGTGTCTGTTCATATCCTTTGCCCACTTTTGAATGGGCTTGTTAGTTTTTTTCTTGTAAATCTGTTTTAGTTCTTTGTAAATTCTGGATATCAGCCCTTTGTCAGATGGGTAAATTGCAAAAATTTTTTCCCATTCTGTTGGTTGCCAATTCACTGTAATGATTGTTTCTTTTGCTGTGCAGAAGCTGTGGAGTTTGATTAGGACCCATTTGTCTATTTTGGCTTTTGTTGTTAATGCTTTTGGTGTTTTGGTCATGAAGTCCTTGCCTATGCCTATGTCCTGAATGGTTTTGCCTAGATTTTCTTCTAGGGTTTTTATGGTGTTAGGTCTTATGTTTAAGTCTTTAATCCATCTGGAGTTAATTTTAGTGTAAGGTGTCAGGAAGGGGTCCAGTTTCTGCTTTCTGCACATGGCTAGCCAGCTTTCCCAACACCATTTATTGAACAGGGAATCCTTTCCCCATTGCTTGTTTTTGTCTGGTTTGTCAAAGATCAGATGGTTGTAGATATGTTGAGTTGCCTCCGAGACCTCTGTTCTGTTCCATTGGTCTATATCTCTGTTTTGTTACCAGTACCATGCTGTTTTGATTACTGTAGCCTTGTAGAATAGTTTGAAGTTTGGTAGTGTGATGCCTCCCACTTTATTCTTTTTGCTTAGAATTGACTTGGCTATGCGGGCTCTCTTTTGGTTCCATATGAAGTTTAAGGTGGTTTTTTCCAGTTCTGCGAAGAAGGTCATTGGTAGCTTGATGGGGATAGCATTGAATCTGTAAATTACTTTGGGCAGTATGGCCATTTTCACGATATTGATTCTTCCTAACCATGAACATGGACTGTTTCTCCATCTGTTTGTGTCCTCTCTTATTTCGTTGAGCAGTGGCTTGTAGTTCTCCTTGAAGAAGTCCTTTATGTTCCTTATTAGTTGTATTCCTAGGTATTTTATTCTCTTTGTAGTAATTGTGAATGGCAGTTCATTCTTGATTTGGCTCTCTTTAAGTCTGTTATTGGTGTATAGGAATGCATGTGATTTTTGCACATTGATTTTGTATCCTGAGACTTTGCTGAACTTGCTTATCAGTTTCAGGTGGATGGGGTCTTCTAGATATACAATCATGTCATCTGCAAATAGAGACAATTTGACTTCCTCCTTTCCTATTTGAATGCCCTTTATTTATTTTTCTTGCCTGATTGCTCTGGCTAGAACTTCTAATACTATATTGAATAGCAGTGGTGAGAGAGGGCATCCTTGTCTGGTGCCACATTTCAAGGGGAATGCTTCCAGTTTTTGCCCATTCAGTATGATATTGGCTGTTGGTTTGTCATAAATAGCTTTTATTATTTTGAGATATGTTCCATCAATACCTAGCTTATTGAGCGTTTTTAGCATAAAGGGCTGTTGAATTTTGTCAAAGGCCTTCTCTGCATCAATTGAGATGATCATGTGGTTTTTGTCTTTGGTTCTGTTTATGTGGTGAATTACGTTTATAGACTTGCGTATGTTGAACCAGCCTTGCATCCCCGGGCTGAAGCCTACTTGATCATGGTGGATAAGCTTTTTGATGTGCTGTTGCAATCGGCTTGTCAGTATTTTATTGAAGATTTTTGCATCTATGTTCATCATGGATATTGGCCTAAAGTTTTCTTTTCTTGTTGAGTCTCTGCCGGGTTTTGGAATCAGGATGATGTTGGTCTCATAAAATGATTTGGGAAGAATTCCCTCTTTTTGTATTGTTTGGAATAGTTTCAGAAGAAATGGTACCAGCTCCTCTTTGTATGTCTGGTAGAATTCAGCTGTGAACCCATCTGGACCTGGGCTTTTTTTGGGTGGTAAGCTCTTAATTGCTGCCTCAACTTCAGACCTTGTTATGGGTCTGTTCAGGGTTTCGGCTTCTTCCTGGTTTAGGCTTGGCAGGAGGCAAGTGTCCAGGAATTTATCCATTTCTTCCAGGTTTATTAGATTGTGTGCATAGAGTTGTTTGTAATAATCTCTGATGATGGTTTGAATATCTGTGGAATCTGTGGTGATATCCCCTTTATCGTTTTTTATTGCAT